>NW_027113281.1:491382-496693 GCF_000696795.3 Halyomorpha halys | reverse complement strand
TATATATATCGGTTGGTACATCTTAACCACCAAATACAAGCAAAGCAAGGGCGGGATACGATAATATAAAATATTTTTTTCTCGGCACCTATGGCGCATTAGCTAAAACCCTGGAATACATGGTTGAAATTTTTCAACTAGTATCATCACAATAAGTTTCATTGAAATCGGTTATTCCACGTGCGTAGCCTCCCCTTGTAAAAATCTGTTTCAGACGGTATCTTTCTTTTAGGAATTCCCCCTAAATTGGAATTTCCCCAACATAAATAATATATATTACGATACATTCTCCAAGTTAACCACTCACCAGCCACAAAATGTGTCCTAAAATAATTCTGTTTTTTAATTAATTTAAAATTACTGGTAGTATCTGTCCCAATTTTAGGTATTCTTGTACTCTCTATGAGGTAAAACTCTATCCCAAAGGTCACCTTCCTTTTGCTGATTGGTTCTGTACTTCGTTTGAAAAAAAGGATTTATCCAACAGAAATAATTAACATGATACTAAACTTCATAATTTTTTCTAGAACCTTATTTTGCTTTTATTCCAAAATATTGGATTCCAAATCCAATATACAAAATAATCGAATCCACAATTCTAACGTTTTCTTCATACAAAACTTCGCAGTTCTTTATTGCTTTTTAGGCTCATGTGTGTACGTAATCCTGATGTACCCGATTGCTAATTTGGTAGATAATTGATTTTATTTTCTATTTCTCTTTGTTAATTCTTCCATCTCACCAATTTTTTTCATATCATCCGAATCAAATTTATTGCATTATATTATATCCATAAATATATTATTATATATTCATATACATGTTTATTGTCCTAACAATGAAATATAGAGCGAGAAAAAATGCCAAAATAAATTATCATATAAATAATACAATGTAATGAACGCTTTATTAATTCTTAGAATGTTTTTTATTGTATTGAATGGCTCCTAACTGAACGACATACTAAAAATAGCTAATTTCCTAAATAGTTGTACAGAAAAGTTACTATTTGTTTTAGTAGTGATTATTATTATGGTAATTATTTGCTTTTCAATATTTTTAAATAATAAATTAAATAAATGAATATAACAAAGAAATAGAATCGTTAGCTGAAACTGAAGTACTCAGTTAGGCCACTAGAGTGTTCTGTGTTTCTAGCTGATGCCAATAGATAGCGCAGTCGGGCTCCGTTTTTAAATGATCAAAAAACCTTTGATGATGTACGTTCAGTTCATTATTTTGTTTAGAAACGCTTATGATTTGTTAAAAACAGCTATCAATTAATATTTTACGTATTTGAATTATTAATTATTTATTAAATTAAACGAATTAGAAGAAGCTAGTGAAGTTTTTATAATTATTATTCTGAAGTTGTATAGTATTTATTTATATTGAGACCAATTAAACACATGATTTTTAAGCCACTTTATTATTTATTTTCATTTTTACTTTCGCAATGGGAGACCAAATATTGTAATTGATGTTCTGATTTCAAACTTTATAGTAATATTTGTATATCATTATGATATTTATCTACGTAATGCTTTATTGAGGCAGTTGTTACTTTCTGAAATATATATATCACATTTGAACATTGAATTCTGATTTGCAGTTTAATTTTTACTACTCCACATTTTCTCCCATAGAATGGAGGTTGACTAATATTTGGGGTTGATCTATGTTCGAGCACATTCTCCAACATCTTTTGCATTTGCAATAAGTTCTTTCAATTAATTATATTTTATTGAATTATATTTGTTAAATTATATTTTATTGAATTTTTTAAAAATATATAACATTTTGTGGACTTAAAAAAATAAACACATGAAAAAATCTTTTATTAAATACAATGCAACACATTGGTTTTCATCTTAGCATGCATCTAATTTGCAATAGGCTCATAGTCAGGTAGCCGAGGTGTCCACCAGATTCTACACAAAACATATGAACTACATGGTGAACCGAGTATAAAGATACATTATTGGTCATTAGCTGGGTGTACTTGTATAACCAACCAAACATGTGCAAATTTTTAGAGTAGTATAAATGTACCTAATATGAAAGAAAACATACAAATCTAGAGAGTTACCAGGAATAATATCCCATCATAAGACTTGGCATATGGACGATGTGGGGCTTTTTGGAGTCCAGTTTGCGCAAACTGGTGGTGAATAGATTTTAAGAGGAAAAATTCGAAGGAAATAATATAAATCAAGAGTTGGGAGTTATTTTAAGTGGAGAGCTAGCAGCATTTTTAAATTCAAAAAAGAAAAGTTTTCAGAAACATCTGTGTTAAGAAATTATATATTAAAGTTATTTATAACAGAAAGTACATAATTATGATAAAATTTAATTTATATGTGCGGTTTTTTTTTTTTTTTATGATCCCAAGAAAAGGAGGACAGTTAGAAGGGAATGAGTATCTGCATAGGGTCCCAGTGGAATCTAGAAATCTAGAAAGCAACATGCTTAAAATAGCTAGATAATCTAGACTGTTTCAGAGTAATAATAAAAAAGTATGCAGAATGAAAGAGCTTAAGTAAACATTTTCAAGATGCCCTGATCCAATAAAAACGTACCATGTTGTTCCTGTATGGATTACATTCTTTTTTTTTAAGTTACGTTAAATAGGCACGTATGTAATGTAACTTTAAAAACCTTTTAACTGCAATCATCTTAATTATTATCTTATAACTTCAGAAAGAAATTTCACCTTACAAATTTCCGCTTTATTCATCAAATGAAACGTAAAATAGTTTATTATTATTTTAGGACAAGTTCATTTTACAATAATTTGCTAAAAAGTATGCTTATTTATAATATAATTTCATAGAGACTATTCTTAAGTAGCAAAAATAAATAATTATAAGCAAGCGGTTACAGTATTTACAAATAACATAATATTTATTCACTTTGGAAAAGGTAAAAGTTGTTGAACTGAAGGGATTTAAATTAGGGAAGGATCGAGGCTTGGCGTATTGTGGAGGCAATGGAGTTCCAGTGGGAGGTTGCTCGGGTAAAGGATTGTTGTTAAACGCAGCACTTCGGTAATGCTCGGATCTGATGATGGACGGAACCTGACAGTATGGGAATGGACATAAGATTTGAAATGATAACCTGCATGTAGTATATGTAGGGATACTGAGATATATTCATTTGAATAGGAAGGACACTAGGAAATACTAACATTCCTAGGAAGGTTCGGCCTAATAACGGGTTATATGCCTATCTGTTATGATCCCGAAAAAAAATCGTACTGAGCAATTCATATTTTTATGTTTAGTTTTTTGCCCATAGTCAAAGTGGGAGAAACTGGGATGGAAGGGGGATGGTTCGACATTTTCAATATATGAATAGATCATACGAGGTTTGAAGAGTATTGTTATTTCTTCTTGAAATTAGTACATGTGATTATTATAACACGAAATATTCAATGCTATTTATTACGAAATTTGTACTTTTGTTTTTATAAACTTATTTTCATAAATGAATCTAAACTAAACCTTTACCTACACATTTGGGACTTTGAAAAACAATACAGAACTTTCCAGGACACCCTAACTTACTGGTAGGAATATTACGGGCTGACACACTGCCACAAAATCTTCAGGACGGTCTTCGCTAGGAGTGTCTTCGTTGGAAAACTTCTCCATTCCAATCTAAATGTTAATACGTAAAGGGCGTTATTTAATTATGAACAAATGCACAATATATGCCTAAAGACGTTTGTAAAGTTTCAAAATAAATAATAATAAGAAATAGTTTATTTATTTTTAATGGAATGAATATAATTCCAAAACCATCAATCCTTCAAGTTCCAGAAAATTTTATGAATAAACAAAGATATGTATCAAACATCTGATAATTCAAATCTTAATATTTTTATCAAATAATTTTGTCTAAATTTGTTTTTGAATACTGATGTTTTCTTGGATACTTTCTGCATCATTCCCGAAGGTGAACTGACATCTTGATACTTACTTTAGGACTATTGTTTTTTTCTACATACTTTCAATTTTCTTACACAATTCAAGGCATAACGTTTAATTTTTTTTCTGAACGAGTTGCCTTTACATTGTGTTTTTATATTAGGTTTTCAAAGTGACAATAAAAACAGTTCAATGGACACATCTCTAAACTAATTAATAGGCTGTATATCATAACTAATCACTCTGTTTTTAATTTCTGCTCTTAATTATTTACAATGGCCACGCTGAAAGGAATCATTTATTCATAGGTTAATACAGTCATTAGGTTCAAATTAATTAAATGTTTATGAACCGTATATATTGGCTGCTTTAAAGCACCTACATAACTTAAAATAAAAATGAAGCATTGAGATCTTCTCAAACAGTTCTAATGAGATTAATTGATTTAGAGTTAGATAAAAAAAGGACCCTAAAACTGGTGTGAAATTTCCAAATACTTTTTCGACAGACTTTCCTCAAGTGATTTGAAGGGAATATTAATTACTTTTAGCAAAGTTTAAAAGCCATGTTCAGCCCCAGCCAGACAATTGTTTGATGAAATAGAAGTTTTCTTTTATTTTAGTCCCAACTTTCTCAAATCATTACTCCTCAAGCGTTTGCCAGGGCAGTTATAAGGGCACATTACAAAGCAAAAATTTATGATAAAGATCTATCATCAGTTTATATTTTGTCCACTGCCCACGAAACACCATATTTAAACAGCTACCTTATTTTTCAAAAGTTTTGAAAACCGGTTATTCTCCGTAGGATGGAAGAGGGTCCACCTGCGTGTGGTGAGTATCGGCTGGAAATGCTGGTTTTTTAGGCGTTATACCTACGTTTTGTTTATCCAGAGATCTTTATCTCTGTCGTCAGGAACTGTGTATCTCAAGTCATATCGCAGTACCATATTTGGCCCCACCAGTTTCCAACATGAAGACTTTCGAAACTGGAGTCTTTTTTTAAGATTGAAATTGAACTTAAACCTACAAGAAGCTATAAGTCCATCAGAAAAAGAGATAGGTCTAAAGATTACAAAGTATAAATAATTAAATAAATTATTTAAGTATCTCAACCTATACCTGAAACAACTTGCAGGACTGTACTTTAAACTTTATTTTGGATCAGAAACCTTAACACAAGAAACAAACACAGAACACTTATTTTAAACCTATTTAAACCTACTTATTGTACTGACGCAGACAAAATTTGGGATTCAGTAAAACACGTCCTCATAAACAAAATTTTTTTTTTTTTTTTTATTTATTTATTTGTTGATATTTACAACTGTATAAAAAAATACAACCAGTAAATTTGATCATAATGACATATGATATGATACA
>NW_027113281.1:463104-489961 GCF_000696795.3 Halyomorpha halys | reverse complement strand
AGTTCTGCTTCAACATATTCAAGGTGAATTGGGTTAAGGATATCAGGATGCGGAATAAAGGTTTTAGAAAGGTAAACAAAATTTAAACATTTTAAATTAAAATCGTTCCAAAACATGTTAATGTGATCTGTTTTTGATATATTTTAACGTGATCACATCATTCATTAAAAAATGACAAGAAACTGCTCATAGTCAAACTTTACATATATGGTAAATAAAGCACATTGAACCTTACCCTCTGTCAACCATGTGAACGCCGGTGAAAGAGGCAATGGTTCCGAAATCTCCTGATTCACTCCTATTGGAAAAAATTCAAGATTTCATATGATCATTCCAGTTATGCTGTTGTAAAAAACCAAAGTTGCTTGGAGGTTTGAGACATAGAGGTTCAATTCCGGTAACAATAAAAATATTTTGTCGAAAATTTCAATTTTTATTTCCATGCAGCAGGAATGAAAATAAAAAGCCATTCCAGGCAATGGCCTTGTAACTGACGAAATAAAATTCTCAATTAAAACAAAAAAAAAAATCAAAAACCTTTCTAAGATGTGAAAGAACTATCAATAGTAATTTTACCGCTCAAAGAATTTTGTATTGAAAAATATACTTCCTCTTTATGTAGTTTTATTTTGTGAACATACGCCTTTAAATTGTCGAGCGAGGATGTAGATATTTATTTTTTTAATATTCAGTTCCCTTATTCAGTGGATGTAACTCAAAAAATGGTAAATAATTTTTAAAACGTTCAATATCTTTAGAATCTAGCTAACCCTTGAGTTTTGATAATTTCTGACTATAATTTAATTAAATAAAAGTTATTATATTGAGTTTGTTAATTTAACGCACGAAAATGTTTAGGCTGAGAATTTCCAATGAATCTACTGTCGAGCGGGATTCCCCATAAGTTGAATATACAAGTCCCATATGTTGTCAACCTGATATTCCACTGCCTACGTCATTAACAAATTAAACTTGCGTCAGCTGAAAAGCTTAAATTCGCGATCTTGAAAATACTGCAATTTTAAATGACAACCGGAAAATACCAAATCTTTGGACGACGTAGTTGTGACAACCCACCTTACATTAATTTATAGTATAATATACCAGGTATATTATGATAAAGTCGATGAAATTGCCGTTCAATTCTTATGAAATTAACTATCCCTTTGTGAAGAAAAACTTGAAGATTGCTCAATCAAGTAAATAAGATTACCAAAAAATATCAACAAATAAGTAATTTTTGGTTGCCTTGAAATATTATTAAATGTATACTGTGTCTGAAATGATCAATTTAAGTTCTGCTGATGCAGTTCAGGAATTTTTTTTTCGACTAAGAAGCACCGCGGCCACCGAGGCCCTATTGTACGCCGTCCCTCTTCTGCTCAAAACAGGCCAATTGCCTTTGCAAATCAGGACACTGTATAAGGATCCACTGTCTCGCAAAGGTTGGGGTCCAAGGTACGATCCTTACCGAAGATGAGGAATCGTGTTCTTGCCACTACATCACATCTGCAAATGATGTGGTAAGCAGTCTCTTCATCCTTCCTGCAGAACCTGCAGCTTCTATCAGACTCATTTTATAGAGTTGCTCATAGGAATTTTTAGTAACAAGTGAAAAAAAAAAATTAATTTAATTACATCTGTATTTTTGGATCTCCTGTTTTAATTAAGAGGCAGGGAAAATTTACATTTTGAAATGCAAATCGAAGGTACCCATTTTGCTTTCATTGTGGCGAACCATCTGATGGATAAGATGTAAAAGACACACAAATTGAAAACAAAATGTATAGCTTCATCGAATCATTTACAACCCTGATGAAGCCCTGCAAAGTGGGACGAAATGTCAGTTACTAACTAGCAAATAGTTTATTTTTTGTTGCTATTTTTGTACCATTTGACCGTCACCAAGGCCATCTTCATACAATTATTACTAAACTATTTTCTATTCAGAAAACTCTCAGTTAATATAAACTGGTGTTGATTGTGCAATTTCCTTTTACAACGCCGTTGCAAGGATTAATGATGCAGATCAATTCAATGCAGCCATAAAAAGATTAGCAGAATGCCGAGAGGCGTTTCCATTTTGGACAGAGATGATATAAGGCTTGACAGAAGCTGGTCTTTCCCCAGCAGTTGCTGCCTTGGTCTGAATTCTTCCTCGACTTCCAGGTCCTTTTTAGTCTTCATTCGCAATACAGCCATGTTTATAATGTTCGTGTTCTAGGCATATCTGTATAAAGGTCGATTACTGCGGTGGGTATCTAAGTGAGAGTCCATTTTGAGATTTTATACATATATAAATATGAAGAGAAGATGGTTTGGGGTGCGATCAAAATATAACACACATAAGTTGAAATAACTTATTTAATCGTGCCAACGTTTCGGCCAGAATTCCTAGCGTTCATCAGGGCTAAGAACAGAACAAGATAACAACCAATGAATACAGAAAATATAAACAGAGTGACATAAAGTAAATAATTTTACAGAATAGAATTAATAAAATTAAAGCGATGAAAGAAGTGGAAAATACAATATATATATAGGTAATTGAATCAGTAGGTAAAATAACATAATCAAGGAAACAAAATAAAAATTTGAAGTTAAATAATGCAAAGAAATATGAATATTTTAGTTTATTTATAATTTAAAACTTAAAATTATGAAAATAAAATTTAAAAAATTGAAGGAAAGAAAATATATGTAACGAATGAAATATGTAACCATAATATTAGATAAAGAAGCAAAATAAGAAGTTAAGTTTAACAAAAAGAAGAGAATAGAAAAAAAAATTGAAAACAACTATAATAATCTATGGTGAACATAACTAGTAACGGGGGTAAGAAAAATTAAGAAAAGAATAGAAAAGGAGGGGAGAGAGGTAAAAGAAAGATAGGAAAAAAAAGAGAATAAAACATAAAACGAACCTGTTGAACTAATTTTTGTCTCACTTAGGAGAACTTCATCAAGGCTAAATGAAAAAAAAGAAAGAAATGTAGCAAAATGTGATAAAACAATTGAAATGTTCATGAAAAGAGTGTACAGCAAATATATAATAATGAGGAACACAGTAAACTAAAGGAATTGAATGCTAATTAGTAATGAGTGATAGAATTGCTAATGTAACTAGTTTAGTATAGTAAAATTCTATCCTAGTAACTAAATTTTATAGTTAACAATTATAGTAAATTCTCCTTTTTTTTTTAATTTTTAAACTTTGAACGCTCAATTTGATTTCAGTACCAGTCTGAAAAATGTCTTCTTTGCCGAAAATCTTGCGGTAATAAATTTTGTTCTCGTTAATAATGATATGGGTGAAATTCATCTGGAATAAGAGTTCTCCATACTGTAGTTGGCGTAATATTTAATTCTGTTCCAGTTCTTTGTACACATCCAGATGGATTATCATCAAAATATTATAATATGGTCGCACTCCTTTCTTCATTTCGTAAAGGGGCAAAAATACCAACAGCACATGGTATTATAGCAAATGTACCAGTTTCTCTAAGACAGCTAAAGATAGACTTTGTTTGATCAACATTTAATATGAATCTTAATGTGTACATTTAATCAATAAAGTAGTTAGAACAAATAGATAGGTTTTATATATTTCATATAACGTAAATAATTCATAAAAATGAAAATCTTTAGGTGTGAATATCTCCTAAACAAAGCGTTTGCGGACACCTTCAGAGGAAATTTTTTTCTGGTTTTGAGGTCCTTAGTTTATATTTTCAGTTTGGTGAGCTAACCCTGAAATACCCTGCATATGAATATATCATTAGTCAAAAAACTAACATTTAATTAATAAATGTAGAAAATGTTAGATATAAATGTAATGATTTATTCTAATTGATTTCTGGTTTAATTCATGTTTTAAATTATACATATAGGTAAAATAATATATAATGAAACAAAAAAAAAAAAAATGAAATTCTCTTAAGTCAAAACCAAGTCAGATGAAAAGATTGAAGAAGAACAAAATATTTTTGTATCTTTCGAAAATAAATCTTTTTTATAATACAATGAATTATACATTTGCTAGATTTTAAAAAATGTGTGTGCTACAAAACTGGCATTGGAAATCATGTATTTGCAAAAAAATTTAATTTGGATGAAAAAAGGAGTTCATTTTGGGATTCAGTACACCTAAAAAACTTTAGGATTAGCAAAAATTTTCATATTAAAATTCCTTTTTGTGGAATTGTGTAAATAATTAAATAATAATAAGTCTTTGCATATGTTTAAATTATTTTTTTTGTTATTATTGTGTAACATTTCTGCCAGTTTTAGTCATTCTCAAAATTCATAACTACCTACGTAAATAACAATAAATATTACAAATTTAATTGTAAGTAAAATGTATATGAAACGACTACCCAATAACAGGAGGAACACATAATGTCCCTAATATCTATGACTAACTGAGAATGTTATCTTTCATGAAAGGAAGGTTAATTAGAAAACTTCCAACCATCTAGTTCCCTGAAACAATTAAGAGCTAAGAAAATCCTGGAAAATGTAATTCCGAGAATATTAAATTCTTTCAGTGAACAGAAAAAAAAAAAAAATAGAAAGTTATTTTTTCATTTACTAAAATTACTAATGAGCTATGTTAGAAATTATGTACGATTAATAAAAATAAAAAAATTGATATCAACTAGTTTTAAATTTATCAAGTTCCATTACACATTAATGTGAGCATTTTTTAAAAACTATCTTATGGTTATTGTCACTTTTCGTACAAACAGTACTTAATTTCCACCAAATGCAAAAGTTAAAATCGTTAGTTAGTTCAATTTTCCGTGAAAATTAGTTTCCATAATTGAGAATAAGTAATCTAAAATAAGAGTTAAATGAGAAAAAGTAATCTAATATAAGAGTTAATTGAGACTAAGTAATCTAAAATAAGAGTTAATTGAGAATAAGTAATCTAAAATAAGAGTTAATCGATAATAAGTAATCTAAAATAATTTTTTTTGTCGTACCCCCCTGACAAAATAAGTGTTTAATACGTACATATCATAGGTATATGTAGTTCCTTTGTAGTTCCTTCAATGTACCAGACATACATATACATACATATAATAGGTATATGAACATCTGGTACATCAAAGGAATTACAAAGTACCAGGCAAATAAGATTTATATAAATAAATAGAAAAAATACCCAAAACAAGATATTAATTAGTATTTATTTATTAATTATTATTCTTATTAATTGAGAATAAGTAATCTAAAATAAGAGTTTCTCATCATGATCAAGATATTTAAAGTACAATGACAGAAATTGCATTCCCATACGGTACTTGGCAGTTGCTGTTTTGTTATGGTTTTTATAATGATTCTGAAATCTTTTGTTATTTATTGGAGTAGTACACCAATAATTTAACTAGTAAACCCATTAAACTACATTTTTGAATTTTATCTGCGCATTTTTCTTACTACAGGTTTAGACACCCTGGGTTTGTTTCCAGTACGTATCATTACTCAATAGAAATCTACCAAGGTTTCATTCTCATTCATCGAGTGGTTTTGTTCTAATCGTTGTTTGAAGTGAACAAATTTTGTTTATTTGGAAAAAGAAAAATTACTGAGTTTTGAATGGAGGTTAAGATTTAAAAAGCTAAATACTGAAAAAATCATAGCTGAGTTAGATGCAATTCCGCTGTCTTTGCCACTAAATGATTTTTTTTTTCTATCGCTATGAAAGTTCGTATTTTAGGATTTCTGGAGATTGGGATAGCAAATATAAATTTTGTTCTTGCCAAAAAATAACAGTTTAACAAAAGATAAAGAGGCTGACATGGGTACGGACAACGTGCGGGCTATTTTACAGAAAGATTTTTTTTTTAATTCAACACTAAAGACCTGTTAGTCTGTTCCAATGAGGATACAACTTATTTAAACTTAATGACCATTTAATTACTCATTGATTTGCCGAGTTAATCAGAATCATTAGAGCCGTTTTGGAGAAAATCTATTTCATAAAGTGACACTTCCTGTAGGTCGATTTTTGCGAAAAAGTTACTATTACATCCCAGGTAATAGTAAATACCTTAAATCTAATTTCAGTTTCGTACTTTTCGTTTTTGTGCAGGACTGTTTACAGACACAGAGACTATTTTGTGGGACTATGTTTTTTGGACTCAGAGGACGTGTACGATAGTCCAAAACTCGAATTAGAAATTGTTAGCGATCCCATTACTTTCCCTTAATAAATATTCCAGATATAGTAAGTGAAAGTAAAAACAATGGCAGAGCTCAATTTTTTTTTAACTTCCTGTATAAGAAGAAATCTAGTAGTCTTATAGAGTTTTATTACAGTCAATAAATTTACCAGCGAAGTCCTTTGCTCCATTGATGTAAAAAAATTCGTGTTGCTTCAGCCCCAATGGCAGTAAAAGGCGGAAAGGGGTGTGTGGGAAAGAAGAGAAGTGGAAAGTAGTTCCTAAGTTCAATAGAAAACGTTATCATAAGGTTATCTGGGATTTTTCATTTTCTAACTCTTATTATCCATTAAATATTTATAGTCCGTTGTACAAATCACAAACTTTTTTTTTATTATAATTTAATTATTGTCATTTACAACTGTATAAAAATATATACAAGTAAATTTGCTGATACGAAAATGTAGAGTATCTACCCATTGATAGAACTCCTATCATACTTTTATTGCAATTCAGCTTCATCTCGTAGTATAACTGTAAGTGTACCCATAAAGTTGTATCTATAAGAAACAAATATCAGTTTTAAGTATTCATCTGTTACTTTGTTGCAATTATAGCAACTTTGTATCAGAAATTTGAGATAATTTGTTACAGTTCTTGTGACACTAAGTTTCCCAACGTTTTTGTTTCTTGTCTGTTTTATTTTAATTCTCTAATCCATTACAATTTTAATCTCATACCATCGAACTTAAGTAATTTCAAATCAAATTCTGGTGTGGTGCCTGCATCAAACAACTTTTACAAACGATCTAAAGTGTTGTGTAGATTGCTGTACACGTGTTGAAATTATTGCTATTTCCATGATTTTCTAGAAATAACTCTAAAGAAGACGAAAATCGCACAAAAAAATTATTTTCCTCTTGCTATGAAATTCCTATTTTAGGTTTTCTCGAGATATTAATAACGAATAGAAATTCTGTTCCTACCCAACGTACAGCAGTTTAACAAATATTACAAAGCCGTAATGCAATCGATAAAGAGTGGGTGGTCTCGGCCTTTCCCGATTGGATCTTATTTTTTATTTTGCCCTTCAATTATTCATAAAACTCTTTATAGTAGGAAGATAGTCCGGGTGGCGGTCAATAAAGGTATCAAAATAGGAAACGAAAACTAATTATTGTTAAGCAACGTTTCGTCCCACTTTGCAGGGCTTCATCAGGGCAGAATGAAAAAAGAAAATACAAACATTATAGAATTGACATACATTAAAATAAAATAAGGAACATTTCAATACAATTTTTACGTTTATAAAGTATACAAAAAAGAATTAATAATAACAATATATGGAAGTATACATATAGGTGGACTGGAAACAAGTTACTAATAAATATAACCAGGTGTGATGAAACTTCTAAATACAGGCTAATAAATTGTAAGAGAACGCTTATAAAAATTAGTTATAAATTTTTATTATTTATTATTTATACAATTATTATTTATAAAATTAGTTATAAATATTTATTTATTACCCTAGATTTATCTGTATTTAGAACTATTATTGCACCTGGTTATATTTATTAATAACTTGTTTCCAGTCCACCTAAATGTATACTTTCTTATATTGTTATTATTATTTCTTTTTATGTACTTTATAAACATAAAAATTGTTTTAAAATGTTTGTACTTTAATGCTTTGTTAATCCTAAAACGTTTGTGTCTTTTTTTTTTTTATTTAGCCCTGACGAAGCCCTGCAAAGTGGGACGAAACGTTGGTTAACAATAAATAGTTTTCTTTGACCTTATTGACCGCAACCACGGCCTATCTTCCTACAATCTACTTCATACGGTCAACTATCTTCTTCCAATAAAATTCTTTACTATTTGTTAGTAAGTCATTGTTAATTACTGCTAATAATGAGCACTGTTTATTTTAACAAAATTAAAGGTACGTTAGTGGAAGATTTTTAAAAATTTGTCATTTAAGACCTATTTCAATAAGAACAAGATCTAGCAGATATATATTCACTCTAGTGACTCTCGTAAATCAAAAATGTATAATATATATTAAAATAATACAAAGTCTGGAGCAAAGTAATCCCAGTTTGATCCTGCGTGAGAGATCTCACTTACCAAATCCATAATATAAAAACATGAACAATACTTCAATTCTATCTAAAAGTCATTGTCCTTATTCCCGATTATTTTCTAAAAAAATTATGATGACGAGGTGAAAAAAGTCTGGAATATTATTTAACATTTTTTATTTTATTACACGACGTTTTGGGGTGTTTTTCTTATCTTCTGGTATTATAATTCCTGTAATTGCATCACCTAATTTTAACATTTAATATAACAATTTTTATATACAATTAAAATGTTTACTCTATTTTACCTTATGGTCCAAATTTTATCCATTTCATTCCAATAAAGTTACTAATTAAATGTCTTACAACATTCATACATAGTCAATATTGTTACCTTTCATTTGTCCCTTTAGCAGAAAGTAATATTTTGTTTTTCAAGTTATTGTCTCTTTGGACTTATCACTAATGTTGTGTGCTGTTTGGCAATCTCTGTGTTGATATATCTGCATTAAAAAATTATAACAAATTTAATCTTTGAAATAGAATATCATTGTTTACATTGGAGAAGATATATTACTGGAGAGTTTTACTTATTGCATCTGTTCAGTCTATTTATTAGGTCTGTGTGTATTTTTTTTGTGTCGGTATTGTAGTTTACAGTTTTTTACTGTTTTAGTTATGTGTATTGCTTCTAAAATTCTCCTGCTTATTGTATGTTCTGACATGTCTATTATGGTAGGGATTTTGCAAGTAATTCGTACGTCTTCTCAACTTTTAGCTAAAGCATTCCTAACAAACGTGTTTCTTCTCAGGTCTCTCAGGATAGGACAAACGACCAGGAAGTAAAAATCATCCTCTAGTACAGAGAATAAATGACGCTGTAATATACATTCCAAGGTTTACTATTGAAATGGAGTGTTTCAGTTCTCGCTAATTCGTATGGCTGATTTTCATTGTTAAATTATGGAATCTGGTTTCCTTCAAATTTTGAAGGTTAATGGAATGCTTGAAATACAGAACATTAAGTTAAAAAAAAAATTAGTTGTCTTAGGAGGCACTAGAATTCGTGAAAGTGTGTTCTAGCGTAAAAGAAAAATCGACCAATTACATTACTTCCTCTACCATAAATGGAAGAGTAAACGAGTCACGACAAGCTAAGTATGAGACGTCTACAGCACCTGTTGTCGCCATACTACTAGCCAAACACTTCGAGGTTAAGTGGTTCCTTAACTGTAGCCCTGTCTCTTTGTTTAGTCCGAGGCCCCAAACAAATTAGTGTCTGTCCGATAAAAAAAATGTTAACATACTGTCTGGAATCATCAATAGATACGTAGTACGGTAAGAAAAAAAAATCATGTAAATTGGTTATTAGCAGTAGTTGAGCCTACCGCAGACTGGAACATTCATCGGCTCGTTGGAGCCAGAGAGGCACGCCCCCCTCCCCGTTCTAAAATTAAGACTTATCTAAAGACAAATCATTTCGCGAAGGACCGGTTGTCTTTAAAAATAGTCGACCTGGAGGAGGTTGCATAAGCGGCTGGCGCCAAACAATGAGCCGTCCGCAATTGCCGCACCGCTTCACGACAATTATCAGCTCTCGGCGTACGCTTGCGCTAATTGCCAGGCCGGCTTTCACACTCTGTATTCTCGCCAAATTATTGTCATATAATGGCTGTTTATTTTAGGGGATTATCTTGGTAGGCATTGCTTCTAACTTGGGATTTCTTAATTGTTTGATACATTCCATTTGTGTTTTCCTACACTTAACAACAGACCTGAGAAATGGGACTTTCTCAATATAATTTTTTTTTTTAATTATATCTAATTGACAGTTATAAGTTTCATTTAACCATCGTAATGTGTTGTTACGGACCTAAGAACTCCTGAGATACTCTTGGTTACCAAAAATATGCTATGTTGTAGTGGAGTAGTTGTTCCCCAGAAGAACTTTTAGAAACAACCTTGTACTTATATTAGGTCAGGTTAATAGTCATTAATTTAGACATAATACTTTTACAAGGTTGATCTGTTATCAGCAATTATGAGAATGTCCTCGGCAAATAATAATTTGAGATTTTAAGCGATTAACTAGAGTTCAGATGAGGATTATTTAAAATTTAAAATTTCCTAACTGTAATTCTGTAATATTCCGGTTCCTAACTGTAAATCCTTTTGTTGAACTATCGCAATCAACTAGTCTATAGATGATTTACAAAGCACTTTACATTTTTGTCAAGTGCTTAATATTTCAGATTTTATTTAAATATATATGTATGGTATGGTTAACAATATTTCATTGCCAGTGTACTCCTGTAGATCAGTAATGAAATTAAACCACCTGTCATGATAGCTCGATTAAGACATTTTAAATTACAATCAAGTGCTATATTCTCCAAGCCATTGTTGTTGTGCAAGTTTATTGCTTTGTTCTCGGGATTAAAATTTTTAGGCCTACGCTGATAATTGTCTGAACTGAAATCGGCTTCTGAGAATTAGTAGGCGTGTCATCCCACACTGCTCCTCGTACCAGGTCACTTGAGGAGATGACATGGCCTGCGGAAGCAGTACTAATATTATAATTATATAGGAATATATATTATTCTTCCACGTTATGGAATAAATTATTTTCAAATAAAAAAAAGTTTTTATTAATGCGTTGATAATATTTATTTTGATGTAGAAGAAGTAATATAAACCCCACAACTGAAGCTAGACAGCTAAAATGCATTTACTTTTTTTTATTATCATAGGAATCATCCCTAAATATCTGTTTAACCCTAAGGGCATTTTCAAATAAACTTCCGCGATGATTTCCTGATTCATTAAAAGTGTGTAGAGGTAATAGTTCAGTCTTTTTTTCCTTTTAGTCAGTTAACAGTACTCTATTTTTTTCGAAACAATGGTAAATTTTAAAAAAAATAATAAAATATCACTAAGGAAAAAAATTAACAATAATTAACAAAAAATTGTAAAATTAAGTTTTAAAAAACGGCTAAAATGAAAAAAACAGAAAACAAAAAAAAACTGATATCATATCATAAATATCACTGTATAATATATATAACTACTAGAAAAATATAATGTAAAACAACCAAACGAGAATGAATTAAAAATAATAAGCGTGAAGGAGCAATTTATATTTATATACATATTTACAAGTGTATTGTAATTAATGTAATTGTAAAATAACATCAGATTTTTAAAAAAAATAGTTATAAATCAATAAAAATATGTTGTGGAAATGTACTGAGGATTTGAATTGAAGATCAGAGTTGTACGATGGACGGAGTAATTGGACAACGTGGTAAAGGAAAGATACAAAGAAATATTTATGACGGAAGGAAGGATAAAGCCATTTTACCAAACCATTAGAAATTTTTTAACCCCATAGGCATTCTTGGGGGAACTCGAAGATGACCAACTAATCAACTTTTTAATTTTGCTTCGAGATCGTCAGATACACCTTCGTAAACCGCACAAAAATAGTCATAGTGAGGGACTATCAAGGAGAGAACCAGGAACCTGTTCTATAAGAAGTAATATAATATAAAAATAAAATAAAAGAAGACTACCTAGTATGGGGAGGAATGAGTGGGTTATGCTGAATTCTTGTTAAAATTATTCAATATATCTGCTCCCTATATAAAACATAAATAAAAAAACAGCATAACTAGTTGAGGGAAGAAATATAAATTTTATTAATAAAATATTAATCATTAAGTATAGTATACAACACTTGTAAGATATACAATGAGCCCAAGTGCCAGACACCGGTATGTAGAAAGTTACTGGATACATACAGCAATTAAGCCCTACACTAGCCATTTCTGGCGTGGTAGACAAGAGGCGAGATGATTCCAAGCTATTAAGGTAGACTCGGGGGCCGGCGACAGTCAGGAATTAGACTGGAGACAGAGGACGGGTAATGAGAGAGTCGGCGGGACCTTGTAAGTGGAGCGACACCAAAAAACTGTCCTCTATTGCAATGACATCGGGTTATCGTATCCTCTGCCTTTGTCAGATCACATGCCGCCTGGGGGTTGTCCCTTGATAGCGAAAAAAAAGGAGTGGTCATCATTGCCCCATTGCTTGTAGTAATACAGGTCATTCTTATAATAATTGTGAATTATTTGGATTTCACTCTTCCTTTTCGGGTTTCCTTCCTTTAAGATATTTTTTAAAAAACTCATTTAACATGAACGTTTAAATATTATTATATTAATGTATGGTATTGGAAGATTTCATAAACAAATCAAGGGAATGATTTATTTGATTTTGCTGCCTTTTCTTAGAGCAAAAATAGTGTAAACTTTAAACTAAAATATGCATTTTTTATTAAGGAGAGTGTCCACTTGGCAGCATTAATTTCCTGTTGTTTTTACTAAGATAACCAACAATTTATGTTGTTTTAAATTGTTTTAACCCAACAAAGGTGCTACGAATTTTTTTTTTGTCCAAGAAGTGTGTTGTGGTGGGAAAAAAATGTAGAAACGCTATCTATCTTTCCTGTAAAACGAACAGACGTGTCTGAACATGAACCTTTGCGAGCCAAACTTTGAAATGCACCTCAACTCCCGCATCATCACGGTCGAGTTTAGAGAGTGTCTTCTATTTCATGACCCATTGCAACAGGTTTTGTTTATATGACCTTTATTTGAGTGATGTAGTTTCTGTGTGCAACTATGCTGTGTAAGTATTATTAATGGGAGATGAGTTGACTCTATTCAAAGCATTACTCTGATCTGATCCCAGTAATAATGGCATATAATTGGTGAAACAGGCTGATTATTTTCTAATATTTGAGAGACTTAAGTCTAACACCCTTACGTATGTTAAATAGACCTGTAGGATGTCATATTAACCATTTGATATAACATCCGATATTTTGAAGACAACTTTCAACAGAATTGTCACAAATATTTAGTCAAAAATAAGTACAACTTTGGAATATACTTTCTCTTTCCTGAGACTGTAATAATAGTAGAAACCTCTAAAATTTAGTATAAAATCGGGCCGTTTCAACTGAAGAATACATATTAATGGGGCCTCGTATAAGCGGCTGTTAGTATAATAGCCGTCCATACGAGAAAGAGTTTTTTCTCATTATGTCTGATCAAGATGTTTTTATGAGCCTACTTCTCTCTGATATACTCACTGATTTTCCACAACTGCTTGACCAGAAAGATCCCCTGCTCGCTCGGACACCCTAAGTACTCTAAAACAGCCGGATGGACGTTAAAAGCCTGTAACCGGAGCCAGCGAAGCGGCAAGAGGAAGTCCTAAACAGGTCCTCCAACTGCGGAGGAAGTGCACAGGGTGGCCACCCTTGGCGGAAGTAGTGGCGCCGATCAATGACACCCGGTCTGCAGGCGATATCTCCTTCTTGTAATTGCGCGGAAAATAGTGGCTGCCACTGATTATCACCATCCGTAAATAGCTGTCTGTCTTGTCGTTGGTCTCTGGCTTCCAACTTCCTAGTTTTAAAAACGACGTAACATGTTTCTAAGGATTCTCAAGATTTCAAAAAGATGAGACAGATTCACACTTCTTCCACTTCATAGGCTGTTTCCATTCAATGTTCTTATACAGCGATACAACAGCAAGAACAGACATTAGCTGATGGGTGAGCCTTTACTGCCTTTACTGCCAAATCCCACTGATTATCAACGAATCCTCTCCTATGTTTTCCAACCTTTTATTATAATTTTCCCTAAGCTAAGTATTGTAATAGATCATTTCAATTTTTAATATATTCATCATCTAGAAGACTTTCAAATCAGTTTTAATTTTTATAATTATCCATCAAAAGTTAAAGGAGGGAAAATTTCGAACGACATGTCTATATTACACTTTATTCTTAACTTACAATGTCTCTAGAACACACATTTTGGAAATTCAACCCTCTTGCTACTTAGTGGTCTTGGAGATGTAAAATGTAGAAAATATTGTTCATATTTTTTTAGTAACGATGGTTGGTTAGAAAAAACAGAGTATTCGAAATGTCCGTAACAGAAAATGTGCCTACATGTTTATTTTTATTAAGAAAGAAAAACAAAATTCCAGAAAAATATCACATCAAACCTAAGATTCGGGTTCAAAGACCCAAAAAATATATCACATCAAACTCAAGGTTCGTGTTCAAGGACCCAAAAAATATATCACATCAAACCTATGATTCATGTTCAGTGACCCAAAAACTGAGTAGGGGGCCAAAAACGGCTAAAGCAAAAGGTTCCCTCATTTGTACTAGTTCACTGGATTATCTCCATTAGACCTAGCACTTTTCACTCTCTTACATATCGAGGGACGTGACGGCGGTGCGGGTTGGAGCGCAGGTCCCAGTGCGCTCGGTTTGGAACGTTGTGGGTTCCATTCCCACCTGGGGCAGTTAAATATTCATTTTTCGGTGGTCCCGACGAATGAATCTTGACACTCCCACCTTGGTTAGTATGCGGCGGCAACCTAGGTAGCCGTCAGAGGTTGGCAAAAAGGACCCACAGGACCACTTGCCGGACTTGTTCCCCCCACCAAATACCAGTACCAGTACCTACATATCGGTCAACTCGCTCGTACCTTTTGGTTCAGGACTAATAATCTATGTAGGAATTTGTTCATTATGCAGTCCAGCAACTCACATTACTTATTCAATAATGGAGTTAATATTTCTCTTTCTTTAATTATATTCACCAGAACGTACTATTGAAAAATTATGGCGACAACCATGATGCCTGATCTTATATTATCACCACTCAAAAGGAGTTATTAGCTTTTCTTATCGACGATAAGATCTCCCAGCTTGATGAAATCGATTATCTGAAGGTGAGGAGGATGCTCTTGTGGAATATATCTTCTCAATAAAACTGTACAATACTGTTATATTTCGTTAGGCCAAATATGTGACGTAAAACTTTTTTTAGGAACACCTTAGGACATGTTTCTTCCTTTAAGGTAAGGTTCAAAGGAACACTTGCAAGGACTTTTAGTTTGTATTATCTAATAACTTTTTTATGGATAAAAATTTAAAATCTGTACTGCTACGACACATGAAGGGTCAGAGCTGTCAGGGTTTCAGTACTTGGTTTGGAAGTACTATTTTGACTAACGTTTATACAAGGAGGTATTTTGTCAAGATCAAGCTCAGCAGCGTTATAGGGGCTGGGTGAGCCCCAAGAAGTCTCTGGAACCCATAGGGTTGACTTAGGGCTATATTAGAAGAATAAATACTTTCAGATTTGAACCTCGTCCCAGAGAATTATTTACATCGCGCCTTACGTTTCATGGATTATATGAATCCATTATATGGGAGATGAATAGACTGCCTTTGTTGTGACAATATATACTTTCAAGTGATAATTACATCCTTACTTCCTTGAAGTTAATTCATTTGAGAAACCCCGTACGCCAAGAAAATTTAAATTAAATACTATAATTAGTATTTATATACTATGTAGGTTTAAAAGCAGTCACTATTCGCTTATTAACCGTTTTGGGTTGCAAATATGATTTGGCCTAAATTGTTTTTTGTTGTTTTTCAAAAATTTTATCTTTAGATTCAGTGTTATGGAACCATATGCCAATCATTCAGTCTCAGGCCTAAATCTTTTCTACTCCGGATTGATTAGAAAATAACAGACCCGTTTCCAACCAAACATCCTAGACATTTGACTTCCAGCATAGACTGTGGGAGTCATAAATAACTAACAATCCCTTCCGATAAAAATCGAGTAACGTCCCATGCTTATACATATTTATTCGGGTCCCTCAGACATGTTAATGTATACAATTATTTAGGATCTCGAACGTGAGAAAGATCTATTCAGACATATCGATAGTAAATTTCTGAGGCGCCCAAGATACAAATACTACGTAAGCCAATTATGGAGACCTCTCTGGCGACATATTATCAGCTGTTTTTAGAAAGTGAAAATATAAATTTTCCAAAATGTTATTAATAAAAAAATATTTTAAATATATTTTTTCAATTTCTTGAGACAGGTAATTGTTTATTAAATAAATCAAAAATTGTATCCTTGTATAGTCTCAACACTTTTTATTTCAACAATCCAACGTTTCGGCCATTTCAGCCATCCTCAAGGACAATCTAGATATTTACAGCTTATATTATATATTCATTTGTAAAATTTATAACAACAACATTATCACTAATAATAAAACATACCTTCAATACAAATTCTCACCTCACATTAAAATTTAAAATTTGTTTTGCACGCTATTCTGCACAAAAATAATACAAGAAATAAAGAAAAGGATCCCAATAAGACAGCATTAGTACAGCATGCAGCCAAAAATCAACATAATTTTGATTTTGATAACACCATAATCTTACATATAGAAAACAATATGTTCAAAAGAAAAATACTAGAGTCAATTTATATATCAGAGAACATCAATTACAAAGTTAATTTTAAAACAGATTCTAGGAATTTAAACCAACATTATGCAGAGATTTTAAGCAAAATAAATTTATAAAAATATTGGAGAAATTTGTTACTATTTACAATTAATTTTAATATGAATTTTGAGAATTAGAATAAATACCAATTGAGACAAAAATGCAATTTAAATTAAATTTAAAACAAGGCTGATCTGAGTGAGTGGGAGGTTATAAATAGTTTGTTTATGTGGTAGTGATATTGTGGATATCTGAAAATTGGAAGTTTTAAATATTTATGAATTTTTAATAAAAAATAGGTAACTAAACATAAGCTTAGGTAAGCTTATTTATAATAAATATGACTCTCTAATAATTGACTTCTTCATAGGGTTTTAACTTATAATTAATGACCAGGGCAGAATAGCCTGCAAAACAAATTTTAAATTTAAATGTGAGGTGAGAATTTGTATATGATAATGTATATAATATATTTGTAGTGATAATGTTGTTGTTTTAAATGTTACAAATAAATATATAATATAAGCTGTTAAATATTTAGATTGTCCGTGAGGTTGGCCGAAATGGCTGGAACGTTGGACTATTGATGAAATAAAAAGTGTTGAGACTATACAAGGATACAATTTTTGATTTATTTAATAAATAAAAAATTATGTTATTTGGAATATAAAACAGTTTACTGGAGATGTTTCAATAAAAAAATATTAAAATTCCCCAATGAACATTCATTCAAATGATATTATTCTTGTAAAAATAATTTGTATTATTATTATTACTATAATTATTATAATTATCCTATTTATATTGAAACTATAATAACTATGTATTTGTCATACGTTTGTTTATATTCAAAAAACACCGTGTTTAAAAGAAAGAGATATTATGATTTTTTTACTTGTCCCTTCCAAATAAATTTCAGTATAGTCAAGACCATTTGGCAAACCCCTAGTGTGTTTCTTCCTAAACAGAGAAACATCTCCACAAATTAAATAACCCTTAGTATAATTTATGATCTCTAATCCAATTACAAGATCGCCTTATAGCACTCACGGCTGCCAGGGTTAGGACACAATAAAGGACGGTATACTTCCAGTACAATAGTGGCTGGAAGCTGCATTCCAGCAGTGATTGTCTCTGGTGGATGTTCCCATCATCGTCTGATAAGGGCAACAATCCTCTTACGTAAGAAGTGGAGGGTTATGGTTTCTCTTATTAGCTGAGGCGCCTAATCATATGTTTTTTTCTTGGATGCCCGATTGTCCGAGATATTTAAAAGCGGGGAAAGTATTGTTATAATAATGAGTTTAATGCCCCATAATAATCTGTTACAAAGATCAGAAAGTATATCTACTCCGGAAAGCTAAGACTATGGTCTGATTATCAACAAAATAGGATATGTAGGTATATAGGACAATATAACTGCCACACAATTTCTAATTTTTTTTCTTAAGAAGAGGGAGTTCTATGTGGAGGGACATACAACAAAGTTTGTGGCCTAGAATTTAGAATTTGCAAAGCTGATAGAGAAAAAGGGAATGATCGAATTAAGAATATATAATTCTGGAAAAGATATATACACCTAAGGAGTATAGCAGTCATAAAACCCCTTTGACATACCAACTAGTGATATACCAGCACTTTTGAATGCTGAAGATAAATCAAATAATCAGTTTCATTTTATGATTACCGCACAATGTGGATTACAGCACTACTCATAGCTGGAGAGTAATTAAAGACATAAAATCACGAAACCTTAGGAACTGTTTAAGGATAGAAATAATTTGAGAAGTATAGTTAAGTGTATTCTAGAGTAGGTTTTGTCCAAAAATCAGTCCAAGGTTTCTAACAGACGTATGGAAGTGAACAGAAAGGTAAATCTTTAGTTCAAATGTTTTTTATTGGTGAAAATTTAAAAAAAATTCTCATACTATTAATGTCGATTAATTCTCACTCTAACTGATTATCGCTTGCTTATCCTTTAAAAAAATCTAGACCATCATCCTTGGCGCCTTAAAAGAAAGTCTCTGGGAGATGCTCATTGTTAGGAAACAGTAGTCTCGGATCCTACCAATGAAAGGCCTCCCGCTCTGTTGTTCATACGTCATAGATAGCCTTTCGTCACATCTACACTCTAATGTTTGTAACCTTAGATTAGTAGTAATCCATTATGAATTAAATAGTTATAAAATACATAACAATATATTATGAAGTCTGTTAAAATGTCGAAAAATACTACAGCTTATTATATGTAAAAAAAAAAAATGATCAGAAAACATTGTTACATATGTTTTAACTATTAAAACTTTGTAATAACTATATATTTCTCCAATGGGAGTCTTGGCCAAAAAAAAACAAACTATATATTTATCAGAATGGTATATGTAATCTTTTTAAATATCACAATATACGGCGTTTATGACTTTATATAATTTTGGGGTTTGAAGGATATCATTTACAGAAACACATGCTTATCACATCGCCGTTATCTTTGACATTGGCTAAACTTAAAAAATGTTTGATATTTTATATTAGCCGTATTTTAAAGATAGTATCGTCGAATGAGATTGCTTAGTTCACCTTAAGGATAAGAAAATGCATGTTTACTGAGGGAAGATACCTATTAACGGATAGCAAGGAAGTTACAATGAACAAGCGAATAATTTATTTTTTACTGTTTCAGCCCTACTGTTATTATTAAAAGTACATGATAAATCAAATTTATTACTTATTGGAAGAACTTAGCTTCATTTCGTGTTTTTACGGTATCAAGAAGATTGTAGGAAGATAGTCCGAATGATAGTTAATAAAGGTACAAATAGTAGAAAAAACTGTTCAATGTTAACCTACGTTTCGCACCACTTTGCAAGGCTTCTTCAAGACTAAATGAAAACAAGATACAAACCTTGTAAAAAGTGTAAAAAAAATAATGCAAGCACAAATAAAGTAAGAAATCATAAAAAAAAAAAAAAATATTTATAAAAAGTCAGCTAAAGTTTTTTGTTTTTTTTATACTTTATATTTATTGATAGATATTATAATCTGCCACACAGTTGTGGGCAATAGGTAATAGTGATGAATAGTCTCATACATACTAAAATAAGATAAAATAAATTAAATAACTGAATAAAACAAACAGAAGAACAAACAAAATGAACATAATCAAACTATCTGTATGAAAAATAAATAAATAAAATAACATAATTATAAAATCAGCTTAAGTTAATCTTATATTTATTATTGATTAGTTTCCTATTACTCTATTTTATTATTTCCTTAACTTAAGCTGTCTTTTTTTTTTTTTATATAAATATTTCTTTTTTGTATAATTTCTTATTTTCTTTGTGTATGTATTCTATTTTTTTTGTCACTTCTTATCATGTTTGTATCTTGTTTTCAACAGACACATCTTTAGCCCTAAAGAAGCCCTGCAAAGTAGAACTTAAATTTGGTTTGCATTAAATCGTTTTTTCTACTATTTTGTACCTACGGACTAACTTCCTACAATCAAATTTATCATTACATTTTCTATACGTGTTACCAGTGTACCTTGTTATATTCCAACCCACTTTCAATCATTCCTCTAGGTCTTGAAACCTAAATGGAAAACAAATGATATATCAGCCGCTTTGTGTTGATTCGTCTCTGAAAACGTATTAGTATTTTTAAATATTACTGCCGAAATCGACGAAAATTCAATTTTGCTAAACCTTTTAAGTTAATGACTATATATGTTGTCCAGCTGAACTGCTTATCCTTGACGGAGATAAGACGGCTAAGTGGACAGGTAGTCGAAGGCTTGATCTGGAATTCCAGGCTTGGAACCCTTCAGTGGATTCCAGCAATGACTCATGCTTCCCTTCTTTCGGCGGTCTGGACATCTCAATAACATTGTCCTTTCTCAACATAATTTAGCCCTTAAATTCAAATTTTGTGAAAATCACGATAGAATTGCCTGAATCGGATTTCGGGTATCCACGATTCAGCTTAATTTTTCATCTAATTATTTGTAACAATTATAACATATTTTTCAGAATATATCTAGGATATTTCTAACTTTTAATCTTTTGCTAATTTGATGTGGATAAAACTCATTGTTTTTCTCTTGTCAAGATTGTTCGAGTTGATTATTTCTTATACAGTGTGGAAATATATAGTACCATATTCCATACGAATATATAATCCCATGTCCCCTACAGTAATTAGTTCGGATTACAAAAAGTATTAGGAAAAATGGTGTAAAGAATATGAATTTTCATAACTATTTTTAATTATGAATGGAATATGGTCCGGGTGCGGTAAAAAAAAACTCAAATAGTAGATAATTATACTATTTTATTGAGCCAACGTTTCGCCCCTCCTTGCAGGGCTTCGTCGAGGAAACGTGGAACGTGGGGCGAAACGTTGGCTCAATAAAATAGTATAATTATTTACTATTTGAGTTTTTTTTTACCGCACCCGGACCATATTCCATTCATCTATACACACGGTCAATCAATAATCTTCCACTATTTTTATTTATATAATATATTTTACATATGTTGTACATACGTAAGATTGTTCATTTATAAAAAAAAAAGTTTAAATAGAAATAAAAAATACTCTTTATATGGATTTATTTATAAAAATTATACAATTAATAAAAACAAATAAAAATGAGTTCACTAACAAAATTTTTATTATACAAATTAATACTTTCAATTAAATTAATTTTACAGAATAAAATGATTTATACAATAGATTTTATGTAGTTCTAATTCTAATAAAATATATTATGAACACTTTTATTGGAATTAGATAACCCGATATAAAAACTCTCCACGATATCAAAAATTTTCCGATATCAAAAATTTCTACTTTAGATTTTCACGGAGATTACAATAACTTACCTGTAGACTGAAGTTAAAAATGACCTTTACTCGTGTGAAACTTTATTGCTTGCAGAATATTCTCCAAAAAAGTAACTTTTTTTTTTTTTACGTCATTTCGGATTACTGGAGTGTTCGGAGTACCGATGTTCGGATAACCGAGATTACACTGTATATGTATTTTTTTAATGATTTTCAATTCCAATATCTACATCAGTGCCGAACGATATTAATTTTCAAAATCTATTCAACACCTTTTAATGCAACATTTTATTAATTACTTGTATATATTTGCGAAATAAAATTTAAGGTATTATTATTTTGAAATTTAAGGCAAAGATAAATCATTTAATTTATTTGACTTTTAATTTTTTTTTCTTAGGCTATAGAACCTTGTATCTATTGGAGAGGTAAATAATGATAGGATTAATTAAAGTAGGTCGGTACAGATAATGGAATTCAGTTCTTTAACCAACATCTCTAAAAAATCATGGACAGTTAAACATATGTTGATAACCAGTGATAACTTGATATTTAAACGGAGAGATATTTAAAGGGTTAAAAAATAAAGAACCGGCAGTAACCTGAGATCAGGGGAAAATCTGTTTGACTACTGTATAACAAGATAATAACGTTTAGACATATATCGACTTGTTGGACTACAGAAATTTAGTAATCCGAAGCTTTTGATCTGATAATTTGTAACTGCAATTGTTTTGGAGAACATAATTTTAGATATGACATTGTTGTGTTTTTAAATTAAATTTTGATAAGAAATTTTTATGAATTACGAACATTCTCTGGTCAATAAGAACGAAAATAATGTTTAAATATTCAATAATTGCCGACGTTTCCAGCCACAATGTATGTCTTCATCAGGACTACTGTGATAAATGGAGCTGTAGACAAAGCCCAAAGTGACTTGAGAAAAAGTCCCTTTATACTTCATCAAATTATTATTATTAATTAATACTTAATAATTATCTTATTTCGATTATCAATTATTAAATTATATTAATCATTAATTAGCTATTTTTAATATTCTTATTAGATATTATTATTAGTTGTTATAATTATGTAGTTATGATTTAATTAATAATTGAAACCTATATGTATTTTTAAATGTTTGAAGTATAGAACATTAATTTAAAGCAAATGCATGGGTCAAAAATAAAACTATAAAAACAATAAATTAAGATAGAATTAAAATGGAAAATGATTGATTCAATGGTAATCCACGTATAATACGATACAAATCTGAGCTGGATTAAACTCTCACAAAAAACATGCCGTTTAGATTTTCGATTTAAAAAAAAAAAATATTAAAAACACTAAATATTAAATATAGTTTATAAAAAAAAAATTGTGTAAACTTATTTCTTCCGTACCCCGTGATACTTTTTCAGGCAGTTAGTAAGACTAAATATGGTTATTCTTAATATTTTAAAAACTTAAGTATTGTTATAGATAGGATTATTCACTGCCTTTAATAAGAAACTAGATTTAATGGTTTTTTTTTCGGCCAAGACTCTCTTGGACCCCTATACTGCCTAACCATGGCCATGGTTAGGGGTCAAAGTTTTTCATTTTGTGGGACCGCCACTCAATGAAAAAAGTCAACGCCCAAAGGCCTGTTTCGAACCGTCACCGCTTATAGACATCAAAAATTGGTAAGACTGTGTGACAGACTGAGCTACAGGCGGCCCAGATTTAATGTTATTGTTTTATTATCGATTTGATTTAAAGCTTTTATGGAATATAGTTATGAAATTCAATACATTTGACTAACCATCGCTTTTAATTATCAAACAGATTATGGGAAAGATAAATTAATAATTATACCATAATTTGGTTTAGATTTGTTTAATTGGATATACTGTTCTCAGATTGGGCAAGATTATATATTTTAAACATTTTTTTTATTTAAATCATATTATTATTAAAGTAAGTGAAAATAACTATTTTATCTACAATTTACCATAATTCATTTTGGATTTTAAACATCGTTAAAGTTTCTTTTCTTTATAACCTTTTCCTGTATTTTTTCTGGTAAATTTGTTTTATATTCAAGAAGTTCAAACGTTTTAAATAGAAAATTTTAGCTAAACTCCAACAAAATCGGAATACTCGCTTAAGACATAATTAATTTTTCTTTTTTTGGAAGATAATAACAATTTGATCCCAAACAGTTTATATTTTTCCTCTATTAAATGGCCGAAGGAAACATCTTTTTGGCCGCCATTTTAAAAGAAAACAGGGGAAGTAAACAAGGGCTCCTAGGGTAACCTAATCATTTATCTGTGACTGTGCCAACAAAACAAAAAATTTTGCTGTTTTTTTTCGGAAAAAAACCAATATAAAAACATATTTATTATGTTAAATTAAAACAAAAATGATCAAATAGTTAATAATTTAATACTATCCAGGAAAAATTAAGTAACTTATCTAATTTTCTCTTTTTAGCTATCTGCATTCTTTGCTAACTTATTATCTTTAGAAGGCCTATTATTTGCTTAAATAAATGATATATTTTATTTAATAACAAAAAATAACATTTTAGTTGTAAATAATTTATTCATGTTGAAATAAAAGTATAAAATAAATTGATCGAGGAGAAATATAATATTATAACATAGAAAAAATGGATAAATCAATTTTGAAAATTGGATATTAATTAAATGTAGAATTTTAGAGTGCCCCTTAGAAAGGTAATCCTGAAGACTTCTTTCGTAGAGGAAATGCCACCTGATTCACGTCAGAACAGATGACGGTTTTAAAGGAAATCTTTATTATATGTGATGAAATGCGGTTTGATTGACGCAGAAGAAAAATAACTTCTAAAAAAATCCAAAAACATAAATAAATAATAATTTAATGTTATATGAAATTCAATGCCATTTTTGTCAAACTGTATATTGTATTGTATGTTAGTCTACATATTTATATTATTGTTTGTATTCCGTCATAATTACGCGTATATAATTCAATATTGACTACATACTTTCAAAGTCTCTGTCCTTGTGTGTTTAAAAATAAATAACCAGAACCTTAAAGTATTTCAATTAAATGTCATTGTGAAAGCGAACCTCGAAGAGTTCCATTTTAGGAACAGGGTGTTACTCATTTTTCACTAGCTAAAATAGCAGTTCTTCGAATCTGTAACGTATTATTTTTTTTTAGATTTCTAAGTAACCAATTAACATGTAGTAGTTACAGCTGAAATGTTTCCAATATAGAACAATAACGTCGCTGTGTAATGTTTTGTGGATCCAAGCACGGACGGGTAGTTGGCGATCGCCGCATAGGACCCTTATATAATTACTTTATATTTATACTTTCCTATATAGGAATATATAGTATTGCGATCGTGCAAAATTTCTACGTAAATATTGGTTTTGAGGTTCCCTGAATCCTAATGAGAAAATCTCGCAAAATGGTCAGTGTGCCTGATAGTACAAGAGCCGGGAAGAAAAAAAGGCAGTTTTAACGTACAGATGTCTATTAGCAATCAAATTAAAGGTAGTTTAATGTACTATAAAGTAGTTTATAACTTTATTAGTTTATAGTTGCCTTCGTAGGAATAGTAATTTTCATGATATTTGCTAAAATAAATTGATTTATTGTTGTTCGGACTATAAGTTTGATTTATCAAAAACTTTATTTCAGAAACCATTGGATATACAGATGTCTATTAGCACTCAAATTAAAGTTAGTTAAATTTACTTATTTATTAAAATAGTTAATATTGTTTATCTTTGTACGAGTAGTAGTTTTTATGATATTTGACAAAATAAACTCACAAAATGTTAATTTCTAGTTGTTTCTATATAATTTTGGATTTATAAAAAATATATCTCTAGACTCATAAGACGCACATATGTCTGCCAACACTCAAAATAAGGTAAATTTAATTTACTATAAAGTAATTTATGACACTTATCTTCGTAGGTATAGTAGTTTTTATGATATTCACATATGAATATAAATTCTTTTAGATTTTCTAGTGTTGTTGGTAGTTTTTAAGATATAGAGCTCCGAATGAAAAAGTAATGTTTTTTTAAGATTTTGAAACAGTCGCTATTTTTTATTCCCCCTACCTAAACTTGGCAGACTCATCAATTTTGACTAATAATTAATTAATTGACTAGCAACCAATAAAATCCACTTTATAGGATTCATTTTTCACATTTTTTTCTATTTTCCAAAAACAACTCAAACGATTTTGATTAAAGTCGGTGTATCAATTTACAATTAAGTGTTCTTTAATACTTTGGTCTTATCCTGATTGAAAAAATCTGACAGGTCTTAAATGCCGAATTAAAAAAAAATCCTCTTATGTACCTTTAATTTTGTTTGTTTAAAAAAAAAAAAATATTTCTCTTTATTTGCATTAATTAACAATGGACAAATACATAATATAAAATAATTTTATAAATAACTAAAGCAGAAAAATAAAAAATATTGACATTAGATTCAAATGGGAAAACCCGCAACTTTCCGGATAGCATTACAGCTTGGTTTTTTTACGTTATTAATTTTTTTTTAGCTAGTTTTTTATTTCTTGTACTTATGTTAAAATGTATTAACAAGTTTGTGTCTCCTCGAGACCTACCTTACCCCATAAGCTTGGACTCTATTGTCTAATTACTTCGACTTACATCATACATCAATACGCTAGTTTTAATATGTGGTGTGCCATTCATTACGTACCCTATTTTTCTGGTTTTCGAAATACATTGATGTAGATTTATATACTTTAACTAAATTAAACTATTTTAGATCTAGTAACCCCTAGAAAACGTTTTCGTCCTTCAGACATCTGAATATTTGATATTCGTCAAGCGATATCGATCGCAAAGCAGTCTGTGTCGTTAAGGTACTATTTTTAAAATACTATTAAAAGACTATTAAAAATACTATTTTTTTTTAACTTAAAGGAATTATATTTTTTTAAATTCTATTTTACAAAAAAATTGTTATTGTTTGTAGAAAAAAAAATATTAGTAGTATTTCTCCGAATAGCTTATAAGTTCAAAAACATGTTGGGAAACATTACGTTTCATGTCTTATAAACTCTTTAACTCCAAAGATGTATGAGTCATTTGAATTTTTTTCTTGGTTTTAATTAAGAACATATGTAATGAAGTCCGTAGGTGGGTTTATTATCTGAATATCCAGCTACTTTTAAAGTAAATGTTTTAAGCTTGGTAGCAATATCATTTCATTAATTGCGTTTTTTTTTATCTAATGAAAAAAGAGATAAAAGAAAAAGAACGAGAGAGAGAGAGGGAGAGAGAGAGAGAGAGAGAGAGAGAGAGAGAGAGAGAG
>NW_027113281.1:440090-462984 GCF_000696795.3 Halyomorpha halys | reverse complement strand
AGAGAGAGAGAGAGAGAGAGAGAGAGAGAGAGAGAGAGAGAGAGAGAGAGAGAGAGAGATTTGGGAGAGTCCTGATACTAGCAAAAGGGAAATTTTGGGACTATCTATTCTTTTAAAAAATAAGAAAGATTATGTCACTACTAGTTCATAAATAGAAGAATAGAGTTTTAATATTCGTAAATACAGTTTACAAAAAACGGATACCAAAAAAAATTTGGTATGAACCCCGTGTACCCCGCTCTACTTAAATACCTGACCCTTAGAAATTATCTAGTGTCAAAATAATACCCAAACCTGACGGGATGGGTATTCTCTACTTCATCATGAGAAAAATTCATCCGGAAACTCCTATACTCATTCCTAGATGCTAACCACTTAATCCCAGATCATAAGTTTGTATTTCAAATATCCCATTCCACTATCTATCAATGCCACCTAGTGGTGGACGTTGTTTCTTCCACATTGAAGTGCAGGATGTAACAGGATAGAATAATTGTGGCGACATTTTTATATTTTTATTAGTTCGATAAGAGTGCCGCGGATTTGTTTAGCACAACAAGAATAACTCGAACTTTTTTTTACCAAAAAGACTGCCATGGCGAATGAAGTTTGGGAACTACTGCTCAAGGTTTTCCACTTTGAATCTCGCCCTGAGAAATGACTTCAGCTGAAAATTAACGCTGCGTAAGAATCTCTCTCACGTTAATTGTTTTTCGGGTCTGGAAGCTGCTAGAGGGAAACTGTAGTTCCCATCTTCCTGTAATCTGTAGTTCACAGTCTCTTCCTTCTATACCTCGCCACCTTCACCGCTCTAGCAGCTTTGGGTAAGCGTCCAATCCTCTTTCTCTGACAACGTACCCTTCTCGTAAGGCATTAACTCACGCTGCTATAAAAATATTCATGTTGTGAGGATTTTTCTCTCATGCGCCAAGTGTATTTAATCTATACAAATGTTTTTCCTTGAGGGAAAACATTAGCAGAACTAGGGAAACGTAGGCTTGAAGAGGCAGGAACTTCATTAGGTACGTATTATTTACTATGAGTTGTATTTTGATACTATAAGTGTATATATTGTGGTCCTTATAACAAAAATTTGTCTTTTCATGTTTTCACTTCATCGCTGCGCCACACCCACTATTACGGAAGGGTTTTGTACATTCTGTCCCGGAGAGCGAATAAAAAACAAAAAAAGAATTTCCACCAGTGTAAAAGATCAATATGTCATACGGTATTCACTCGCCAAAATAAATATATAATTTAAAAATATTTTATTCTTATCTATATCTATTAGCTTCGAATTTTTTTTCAAAGCCCAACCAGGTTTTTTCAGTAAATATTTTGAATCACTGAACTCAAAAAGTGAAAATTTTACATCGTTTCCATTGTAGTGTTATTATTTATTTATTTATGTGGTAAGCGATATAAAATAATATTGATAGTTCATAATCAGTTGGAAGATAAGTTCAGTGGGAATTTCTATTTCCAGATAACGTAATTTTTTTTACAGATTATTTAGAGAATGGCTGAGTGGCTGACACATTTTTTAAAATTATAATTATTTATTTATTTCTAGAGTTTATTGATTCAAAGGCAAAATCAGAATTGGACCAAAACTCTGTCTTGAAAATTAAAATATTTCCGTTCTGGAAATGAGTCAAACAATTTTTCAAAGTATGGTGCTTTAATTTAGTGTTGCTGGAAGTACCGCAAATTTTGTATTTGATTTATAACTTTAGTCTTTATTTGTTCTGCATGAAATCAGGATTTAAAAGTAAACATGAATCAGGAGATTTAATAGAAAGTTTAAAAAAGGTTGTGAATCATGGGAGTACATAAATATTTATTATGTTAAATAAGTATCGTTGATTTGAAAATTCACCTATTTTCACAAAAAAAAAAAACTCTTTACAATGACCTTTGGATGTGAATAACATGTTGATTTTAAGATTCATGATGTAATACAACTTCCAACTGTTGTTCCTCCGAAAAGTCCCATTTCTTCTAAGCCGAGTGGTACAAGAGAAGAGGAAAAAATGAATAATTTCACCCCAACTTTTGATTACTTTAATAAAAACTATTAACATTTAACTACTAGACCAAATTTATGATAGGGAGAGTTCAAAATACCTTAAAATTTAGTTTAATGCGCTATAAAGTAGTTTATGGCGTCTATCTTCATAAGCATAGTACTTTTCATGATATTTGCCAAAATAAATTAATTTGTAGTTGTACTGTATCATAAAAACTACTACCCCTAAGAAGATAAATGAAATAAACCACTTTATAATACATTAAATTCTCTTTAATTTGATTGATAGCAGACATCTGCACGTACAATGGTTCCTGATATATAGCTTTTCAGTAATCAAAAATTATGTGAATTTATTTTGCAATATATCATAAAAGCTACTTCTCCTACGAAGATAAAGCCGACATTTTGTATTCTCTTCAACTATACTTGGTAAACTCATCAATTTTAACTTGTGATTATACCTAGTTATCATTAAAGTAATTAAAAAAATAGAGTGAAATAACTGACTGTTTTCCACCGGGCTCTTTAACTAGAAGAGATCTCCACAACTAGAATGTTAAATAATTACACAAGAGCACCAAAAAGTGGGAAATTCAGAGACAGGTGGTGGACGCCAGAGGCGCCGGAAATGGGAGCATTAGGCGGGAAAAGAGGAGACAATGACCGGAAGTGGCGCCACAGTTTGTTTTACCTCTCATTATTAGAGCGGAGGTTCCGGTGGACGGAGCTAATATTCCATAGCCCTGTTAGTATACGGGCTTACAGGAGGCAGATTGCAGATTAAGGGAGTGTGACTAATGTCTTCACTGGGAAATTCGTTAGCAGAGAAAAATGGACTCATCGTATTTCTCCCTAAGGATACATATTCATAAATGACTTTATGACTGATGTTACTTCAGAGAAGACTTCAAACTGGAACGTTCGTCTTATCTAGTGGCGTAGCGTAGGGAGAGCAGAAGGATCTTCCGATGCATCGGGTGGCACATCATTAAGGGTGAAAATATTCGTTGAGACCCTACTCCGTTATAACAGTGAGGTAAAAGACGTACGCAATCTACAGCATCTGTGCAATATATCAAGCCTTTCAACTCTCCATAAAGTCTTGAAATTACAAGTGCAGAACTAAGATAAAATTTTGTTTAGAATAATGAGGTGTAGATAGTTGATAGTAGATTACTGATTGGAGAAGATGGTCGGGGGATGCGGTCAGCAAAGAAACAACATAAATAAACAAAAATATTTATTTATGCCGACGTTTCGACCTGATTTTCAGATCTTCATCAGAGTTATAAATACAAAAAGACAACAACCATCATTTAGAGGGAGAAATAAAAAATGGAAATATACATAGTAATAGACTGAAAATATAAATTAGTTGATTAACAACTATGGACAAAGACATAAAGGTATTATGCATTCCTAATACCATGGACCGCACCCTCTGACCATCTTCTTCAATTTGTTTAGAATAGATGGTTTAATTTTGATTTTCTGGTATGTTGATTGTTGACGCTATATAAACAAAACCCAAGTTTGATACAGTTGTTTGAGTGATACAGCCATGTTTAGAATCATATAACTTCCAATTTGTATCTTATTTCCTTAATTATGTTATTCCTACTTACTTATTCAATTACCTATATATACATTTTATTTTCCACTTCTTTTATCACTTTATTTTTATTAATTTTATTCTGTACAATTATTTACTTTATGTCATTCTGTTTATTATAATTTTTTTATTTATTGTTGTTATATTGTTCTTTATTCTTAGCTCTGATGAAGGCTAGAAATTCTGGCCGAAACGTTGGCACTAATAAATAAGTTATTTCAACTTACTTAACCCACCTATCTTCTCCTCATATATATTAATCGCGGTCAACTATCTCTTCATCATCATGATTATGATTTACAAATATTATCTCTTTGATCAAGGTTACAATTTTTTGAGTTAACATGTCCCTACAATCCACCTACCTCACAGCCAGAATCTCATCGCAGTTAGTTGGAACCCGGACGTCGATTCGGTCATTTTAGCGAATGTCCCACTATCCATATGACTCACCTTACCGGACTTAAAATCTTCTGAGAACATGATTTTCAAATTTTTGCAGTCGGTTTCTCGAAACTGAGAGGGTGCTCAGAGTTTTCAACTATGAAGTAACAAAACTTCTAAAACCATTGAATGCCTGTTTGTGATATAGTAACAAACTGAAGAATCGTAAGTTTCATATTAAAATTAAATTCTGTACCTACAACCCATGAAGGGTCAGAGGTTCAGTACATTGTAAGGAAGTACTGTTACAATCATGGTCATAATCATGCTCGACCGCCAGATTTTTACCCAATATAATGAAGGGGCTGGGTGGATTCCAGGAGGGATCCAGAACCCACAGGAGTTGAATCACGGCTGCAGTGTAACAGAAAACAATTTTCTGCTCAGTCGGATACGAACTCGGGTCCTTAGAGTTAGTTGCCACGCGCCTTACTCGGGGGCTACCTAGGCTCCCTAGTTTCATATACAATATTTTTTTTACCAAATATGTATTTTGATTAGCATATTTTCACGTTGTAGTTGCTATATAATTTTTTACTGTGAACTTAATGGATAATACTATCCCCAAAAAGTGGAAATAAACTGGGATACATGTATTTTTATAATAATGATAACTGCATATTCAAGTCAGGATTTATCTACAAGAGCAATCATATGCTGCCGTTCTGATTGAAAGATGGTTTACGTTGAAGCTCCAGGATGTGGTGTTTCTCGAATAGAAGATTAAACTGGAAGATATGGGAGATGCTATGAGAGGATTGTGTGGATACGTGTTGGGATAGAAGGTATCGTATTTTGGAAAATATGGAAGAATCATTTATTAAATAAGAGCACTTGGATACCATTCCTTCAACGATGTAATTGAAAACCAAATTCTATAGTTTGGTATCTAAAACAGGTTTATTTTTAGTTTGGTATATTACCAGCTTTATCAATGTTGAATATTACACAAATTTAATAGTTTTAGCATTTTCTTCCCGTTCCAAATAATCATCATCATACAATGACATAATATGTAAATCCTGGGATATCGGGAGCAAAATAAAGGCACTCATAAATATTTTTACCTCGTCGGGCTTCATATCCTTACATACAGTAGGGGTATTCATGATCTTTAGTTTAACATGTTAAAGCGTATTAAATGGAAAAACTTGTGTTAAATGAAGAAATATTTCCTTCTTTTACCAATTTAAAACGATATAGCATATAACATGGCTGAGAGTCTGTTACTAGGTCTGTTAAATGGAGAATGACGTCACGAAAGAAAGCAGCTGAGCTTGTCACTGTTTTATTTGTTGTCATGTTAGGTTACTTACTCCTAGTTTGTGTTTTATTTTTTTATTTTGTTTTGTGTTTTGGATTTTTAAAAAAGATATAATCTGTAGCCAAACTTTTACACTTCTACTTTTCACTTATTTTAGGCATGTTGTAATAAATTACTGTAATCGAAACTTAGTAGTAAACAATAACATGAAGTTTTGGAAGGAAAGGTTACTAAACAAGTTGCTCAGAAAATCCATTAGGAGCTCTTATACATTTATCATTTAACATGACTTTAATTAGGGCTGCTCACAATGATATACTTACAACATTTAACATAGTAAAACATATTACATTTAACACAATATCATGAATCCCCTACTAAATATTCTGAAATAGAGAGAAACGGTTGAGAAAATTATGAACTTATGAGTGCCTTTAAGGAAACACTAGTATCGCCAGAACTAATTAACCGAGGAATCTTAACGAAAGAATTGGAAGACGGGGTAAATATACTAATATTATTATAGATACGACGTGCCCATCACATGTCAAAATTGAGTAGTTACCCTTTAATAACTCGAATCACAGGAATAGACCTCAAACAAATAGAAACGATTATTAATAGACAGGCAATACAAATAGTGGTTACATCACGAGTTGAGATCGGAATGCAAGGGGACTACGTTGATAAGGCAAGTATACCTCGGTAGGCGCCCAATATAGTTTTTTTAATTGCTATAGAAGACGATAAGATTGATGTAAATATATAACGCAAGATTTATTTTCCTTAGGTTATTGACTGCAAATAATTAAATAAAGAAATACTATGGTTTTGGTCTCATTCTGTAATTGATATGTCCAGCAAAATATGTCAAATAAACACTACAAGGAAAAGCCGTTATTATTCGATTTAAACAAACACACACAAAGTTTAATCTCGGTATTCGGAACTAATTGCTGCAGAGTGGTGTTCGTATTACAGAAAGTTTTAGGAAGAAACATAATTTTTTTAAAGATATTTTATTAGAAACCAGCAGACCCGGCAATGCTTCTCTATTGCTATATTTCATGAATATAGATTTAATAATCACAAATGATAGTTTGATACAAATTATTGTATTTATTTAAAATTAAACATTTATGAATTCTGTATTACTATCATTTGGTAACATAAATTGAAATAATATATGCGATGGCATTCGTGTTTAGCACCACAATGAAAAATACAATTTTTTAGTCCGAAACTATGAGCCTTTGATTTCTTTTAAAATGTTTTTAAAAAAATGGAAATAACATCAACACAGCATAACCAATCTACACCAAACTTGGTAGTGGTTTAGGGCTCTGTAAACTGCAGCAAAGGGCACAAACTGGATCCAATTAAATAAATTAGAACCGGGGATATAAAATAAAACCTGTGCTTTTTTTACACTAATTGAAACCTGTATTATGCCACTATGTAATATAATGATGTGTAATGGGAGGCACCAGCTGGAATTTTTAGCGTTAAGTAGTTTCTTTTGTCGGGATGCCAAAGAAACCGCTGGGCCTAGGCAGAAACCCGATCGGCAAAACATCTAAAGTAATGTACAGAGATATATAGATAACAGAGGGTATGCACCCCCTGGGGACGGTTGACCGTGTAGGCAGAGATAAACAAATAATCTGCCCTAATCTCACACGTGAGCACTTTAAAAACCTCGGGGAAAATACAGTAAAAGAAGAAAGCCACCTTAATTTAAACATGAAAGATAGGAAAAAGACCGACTTTCGCCGAAGGTCATTGGACCTTCTCACCCCCTCTGAACATAGAAAAAACAATCAAAGAACATAAATCAAAAGAAGGTGTAGTCAGAAGGAGAGGGGAGAAAAGAAGCAAAAAGGGCAGGAGGAACACAGTGGGACACAGTTTGAGACAGTCTGAGAGTTGGACACAGTCGGTGAGAGATGGAGACTTGAACACAGTTGGACACAGTCTGGGACAGGAGTACAGTTGGGCACAGTCTGAGAGTTGGACACAGTCTGGGACAGAAGGACAGGCAGACAGTCTGAGAGGTGGACACGGTCTGGAAGAGATGGAACTTGAAGACAGTCTGAGGGAAGATCAGGGAAGACCAGTTGGAGGCCAGAGGAGGAAGTCACCCCTCGCTGGGATTCAGCAACGGCCGCCGGGAGGCTGCGGAGCATAGCGTATATGGACGCTCTGCCGCGACAACTGCCAAGCCGACCGACGTATCAAAACAAGTAAGACCTTTTCTCTTGTAATTTGAATGGCAAGAATAGAATTAATAACATAGAGTCAGTATAACTATCAAACATCCCAACTGGTACTTCTCAATTCATAATATAATAATTAAAGAATAAGGAAACAAGTCTACCATGCTCTCTCATAATATTATTCTTGGTAATGTATATATAATTGTAAATATAAAATATGTAACAAAGATAAAGACGATACCGTTGGAAAGGAACTCCAATGATTAATTATAGATATTCATATCTAGATATACCATGGCGAGGGGGTCCATATGGTATCTAGTATTTGAATTAATATAGCGCATCCTTTCATGCGCACATCAGGAACCGATAGAGATACATAATACAAATACATAATATAAATACAAATAAATACAAAATCGGTATATTGTTACTATCTGATACTGTGTAAAGATTTTTTTTAACATCTCAAAAATAAATATGTAATTATTATATACAACAAAGTTGATAAATAAATAAAAGTTCAAATCCTTAAATTATAAAATAATATAAATATATGAATAGATGAATAAATTTTAATATAATGCCTGTACGGGGAACCTCTAGTCGGATTTAGAAACCCCGAAGCCCCGTACACGGCAATAAATCTCCATCAATGTAGGCTGAAACAGCAGACATCCAGGTTTCAATTGGTTCTGTTAACGTAGAAATAGGATAAAATGGAGAGGAGTTATGAACAATTCTCCAAATAAATCGAGGTGAAAAATTTTTAAGTTTTAATTTTATTTGAAAAATGGTATTTGAGGCAACAATAAAAACGAATATAACATGCTCTTTTCTAAAAAAAACATTTGCTGACCTACTTTACCCCAAACCACATTTTATAATTTCTCGTAAACATAATATTTTTTTTTTTACTGAGACTTCTGCCGAACCTTCTTGACTACTTCTTCTCTCAGACGTAAGAACTTGCTGCCATGGTATATCATTGTCTGTTGCCCACTTCAGAGAGTGATTGAAATGATTTATGATTTTTTTTGTTTTGTTTTTTACACCAGTTCGGATTACTGGAGTGTTGAGAGAACCAAGATTACACTGTATATATGTATATATATATATATATATATATATACATATATATAATATTCGAGGTTTTAAATATTAAAAACCATATAACAAATTAGCGAATTATTGACATAATGACAGCTCAATTTTTCTTACAACCTTATAGGTCTTCTAGATTGTACTCTTGGACTTAGGTCTAAATGTTAAAATGTCACACACATACACACCGCACTGATACTGTCTGAGAATCTTGTCATATATTCAACATTTTTGAAAAATAAATACAGTTTTCTATCCGACCTTAGTTTCATGTCAAAAATTCCAAGATAGTAATGACAATGTTTAAAAAACTCTTAGCTCCAATAACTCTTTTATTTATAATGACCTAGTTTGGTCCAATAATCTTTGATGAGATCGGTTTTGCCTATGATCATTAATTAAATATATTTATTGTTTGTTCCCACCATCACTTGAAACATATTCCTACGACTTTTTTTTCCAAAATGCAGTTGATTTGAACGGAAAATATGTTTTCTCCAAAAACCGTAATCGAACTTCTTGTAGTGATTTCACCATCGGAATGCAGTACTTATTATGAATTACCTTGATATTAATGTAAATTAAAAGAGAATTTTACTGTTAAAATATATTAAGTAATATATTGAAGTGTTTTCTGAAATTTCTTAATTTCTTTTTTGTACCTTAAACGTTTTATTAAAACTTGCGCATAATCGGCAAGTTCAATTTCTGTTGTTTTCGAATGTTTTGAAAGGAGTGAATAAAGAAATATTAATCTTTAATATAACTGTTTGTTTTTTATATGTGGTCTCCATGGCATTTTTTGGTAAAATGTCAAACTAAGGTAGTGTAGAGTGTTTTTCTGTGAATTGGTTAGAAAAACTGGAGGATTCACGTTGCAAAATGGGCGAGGTAATCGGATTTTTCGGAGTTAAAATGAGTCATGTAATTTTATTAAATACCGTTGTTGGTGTAAAAGATATATGTTGCATTTTTATATCTCTTTAATATTGCAGTATAATCTGCGTACGTCGCTGTTAGCATGTTAAAATTGCGAGGACAGATGTTGAATAATGGAATTAGCACTAAACCTTGTGGTACACCAGCTGAGACAGGCCCAACTTAAGATAGCTCTAATCCAAGTCGGACAGAGGAACTTCAGTCGGACATGTAGAGTTGAAGAATGAGAGTCTTCAAAGTTATTTTGTACAAATATCTTTGATTGTTTTGTCAAATGATTCCCTTTTTTCAAGGTGGATTTTCGTTGCCCTTTTCTTACGGTATTGTTCTCATTTAGAATGAACTTGTAAAAGGAGTGACAAATCTCTTGCGGTTAGACGTGAACATGCCAAGGAAAATAAAGGTTTCGCCTGCCTAAAATAAACCTCCGTACCCTTGGGCTGTAGCAGGTACCTACTCCTACAACTAAAATTCTACCAGGTGGTGAAGACAGGTGTCAACCTCCAGCGGGTGCCGTGTTCATTCATCTCTTACCGAACCCGTTTGACACCTCCACATTTTACCACTTCAAAATTCTTTCATTTTTTTTTTTTTTTTTTTCATTTTCTCTTATTTATTTCTTTTATGAAAATTTATTTGGATTTTATTGAATATAAGGTATAAGCAGTATTTATGTTTTGTTTTTTTTAATAAAAAATTATGAGTTTTCTTGTATATCTGTAATGTTATATCAATCATTTAAAGCCAAAATGGCATATTTCAAAATTTTCCTGTTTTGGGTTATGTTGGATTTTAATTTGATTTTCTATTCTATTCAAGAAGATCTAACTGGATAAGTGAATTCACTAATTACTAATACAAAATGACCAATTATCGTTTAATTTGAAATTGGAGGTTAGCAGCTGTCTTATATTTGGAGCCATAATTTTGACAGAACGCTCTCAGAAATTTACAGACTGAAGATCTGATGTTAAACTATTTGCTTAATGAATAAACAATATGCAATTCCAGGATAAGATTTGTTCTTAACATTTTTGAAAAAGTTAAAAGGATTCAGCAATAACTACAAATGAAAAAGAATTTAAATTATAGCTAATAGAAAGGACAAAGAAGTGGGGATAGCGTTTTTTTTATTTTTTATAGCTCTTTAAAATTTATTTACGTTAAAAAGAAATATGCTGTAAGATTATAGGAATGTATAAATAATTAGATCATTAATAATAAATAGAATTTATAAATACAAATAAATCATCAAGCGCATTTGTATTATTTAATGAATTTTCAAGACGCTTAATTACAATAGAATCCTCTCTAACCGGCCACCTGTGGACTGAGATACCTGACCCTTTCTTGTTCTGTTTGGTTTATCCGAAGTGTAATATGTCATATGTGTTTACAGATTTTATGATATGCATAGAGAAAATTGATAAATACGAAGTACATTCTACCACTTATTTTATTTTGAACATATAATTTTTTCTAAATACAAAATTTTCTTTTTCTTCATTATTCGTAGAAAAAAAAGAAGGGGTTTTATGTTTCTTGATATTTTTTATTTATTTTTTCAAACTAAGCCGGTTCATCCTTAACCTAACTGTAACGGATTCCCTTATAAAAGATATATTATATTATATTATTATTATTATTATTATTATTATTATTAAACTATTTTTATCGTTTTTTTTTATAATTACTAAGATGGAAAATTAATTAAGTAACATTGTTGTTACTGTACATCTTTACTGTCAATGTTAGATCTACGATTGTAAATACCAAGTAATAACATCACCGCCTTGACTCCAGACCGCTGTAAAAATAATATTATTTTGAAAATTCTCGGCATCGTTTAAAAAGAAAAAAAAAATACCTCGGAGGATAAATAAGCCATGGCCCTATAGAGCCGGTGATTAGGGATGTATCCGCAATAAAGGGAGATGATAAAAGAAGGAGACACGGCGGCCGACTGCCTGGCGTACAGTCTGCTTCTCCAATGGCTGTCACCAATATCTGGTCCAAATATCTTTATTTACTTACAGCTGGGCTATATAAATGTTTCTTCTACGGGCAACAATATATCTTGGTCAGTCTATCTGAGGTGACTAGCATCTTATCATCTACTTGTATTATTGTTCTATTTTTCATTATTTAAAAGTTAACTTGTTAATAAATAAACGCGTTATAATTGGAGAATATGGGAGTGTTACTCCGCAATAATTTGAAAACATATAATGTTGGGAAATAGAAATAAACTGATCGTTATTATCAATATATGATCATAAAAGAACTTTTATGTTATCAATGATATAAAAAACAAAATCTAATTGTTTTTCTTTTAAGTCATTCTGAACTTTTTTAATATTATATTATTAACAACCTGGGCATACATCATCACCTATATAGAAGTTAGCTCTGAGGACATCAAATCTTATTCACCTGTTTTATTTTTATTTTTCTGTTTAACCTATTTATTGATTTTAACTAATTTATTAATTTATTTTAACTTATGTATATGTTTTTTAAAATTTAGTTATTAGATTTTTTTAAACTTATTTATTTTTTTAGTTGTTCTAATGATGTTGCTTTTTTTTTTATTTATTTCTATATTTCTATTTACTGATAATTTTTTTTAATTTTCGTTGCATTTGTGTAATGGATAGAACGTCCGTTGCGGATCACTGGGAAAGGGAGGTAAAAGAAAGTGAGTTATAGAGAATTACACAGATGGACTTAAGAACAAAAAAAAGAGGGAGGATTAATAGGGAAAAGTAATATTTCTGCAAGAAGAAGGGGGAAAAAATATGTAAATATATTTTTTATATCATTATTAATATGTATCGGAGTTAAATCAATGGATAGTTTCTTTACATGTCTGTAATGTAAACCATTGTTTAACTAACACCAAATTTACTGGTATATATTTTAATATAGTTGTAAATATCAATAAGTAAATAAAAAAAATGTTAATATGAGGTAGTGTATATATATCCAATCGTGGATTGATAAATAATTTATGTGTTCTAGCAACACCATGTATTTAGGAAGCATTGCCGAATAAAGCATTTCTCTTAAAATTGTTCCATCTACAAAATTTAACAAAGCTATTTTTATCCTAAAAAGCATCTTTCCTATCAATATATCAGACTGTTTCTAGCAACGGATTAGTACTTAATCCTTAACAAAGGATCTTTTGCCCTTAAAATTAAAAATAAACAGAACAGGACTATAGAAAACGTAATAAATTACATATCGAATAATGCTCCAACAGTGACTGTAAATCGATAAGTGCATGGGTCTCAAAACTCCAATTGTATATTTGGAATGAGTTTCTTTAAAACCGAATAATTAATTCGAAATGTTTGGACCCAGAGAATAAATTGCTGTAAGTTCGAAATTAGTAACTTCAAAAAACAATTACTAAATCGATGAAATCCTCATCTCTTCTCCTTTCATTAAAAATAATAAACAAGATAAAAGGTTATTTAGAGGAAACGAAGGTTTATAACAACAAACTTTTTTTTTTTGTGAAAATTCAACATTTAAGCATAGTCAGACTTTTTCAATGAGACTAAGTTCAGGCTGATATTAAAGACATTTCTATTGTACGTGGACATTGTTAAATCAAAATAGTTTAAGCTATTTTCCAGAAAATTTTAAAAATGTGAAAAATCGATTTAATAAAGTAGCGCCCTAACCACTCAAACTCATTAGTTTCTAAACTTTCTTCTTCTTTCATTCCTGACAATTCTCCGAGGCGCCTGAAAAGAAGAGTGCCTCGAGACCTTATATTGTAAAAATGCTTCTAGAGAGCTACCAATGGGTTACTTGTTGTATTTTATGTACAGTTGTAAATGTCAAAAAATAAATAAAATAATAAAGTAGCATTTTTCAGCCAGTAGATTTTATCAAGAAAGTTGCTGTCTCACCCCAGGAATGTAGTAACCTCCTTAAATATGTTGTTTCAGTTTCGCATTGCTTTCCATTTTAATTTTTTTACAATTGAAATTCTTTCCCTTACTATATAATCCATATAGGTAAGTGAAAGGAAAAGTAACAATCGAAATGGGTAAGGTTACAATTGACCAGGAAAGCGTTTCCATTTAGTTGATAATGCTATATAAACAGAAGTGCTGATTATATAATCAATGCAAATATTATTGTCTGGCAAACCCATTATGAAATCAAACATGCCTCAAACGCAAGTCTGTTTTTTAAAAATATATCAATTTTTTTTTTAATCAACAAAGAATCATCTATACATATTCTAAATTCATCAAAACAATTCTTTGAACACAAAACCCCTATACTTAACTAATCAAGAACTATTGAAATTGGTCTGTTGACGGAAATCTGACCGACAAAAACTTTAATTTGCATAGTAATTCAATACAACTGTGCCATCCACTCGATACCTTACAAAGGGCTTGTTATCGGAAATCTGCCGGAGTCGGTAGTATGAGCTGGCTCAAGCATGTGAATGGCTTCCGCGAAAGGCGTCGCTGGCTTTCCTAGAAATGCGACATTACTGTCTACAAGAAGATGGCTGCTGGATCTGTTTTAATCTTTTTTTTATTTTGAACTTCTTGAGAAATAATTAGTATATGTATAAACTAAATATTATAAAAAAATGAAGATTAGTATTTTGAAGATATGCGGTGGAGAGAGGATATAAAGCATATGTATGGAATTATCAATATCAAGCCATTTGTGTTCCTTTGGTTTTATTGTAATAATAATGAGTTATTAATAGCTACTAACTTAGTACTCTGCTAAGTTAGCAGTAGTTTAAGCTACTAGCTTAGTGGTTTCATGATACAGAATTGAGTCATATTAATACTTCCGATATTCATACCTAATATCATGAGATACCTAAGATACCAATATTTTACTGGTTTCGGAACACAATTGGTACCCGACCGATAAATCTTTGATTCAAAATTATTTTAAAAGATAAAGTTTACAGTGAAACTTTCCTGAACAGACGCTTCTCTATAACGGAGTCCCCTCTTAGCGGACAATTCTACTGGGTTCCAGTCAAAAATGTAAAATTTCAGTGCACTGGAACCCCTTTATTGCGGAACCTTCACTCCTAAAGTAGACACCAATTTTATTTCCTACCACGATTTTTCACTACTTCATAACAGTTTCAATCGACAAAATATGAATGAACAAACTCATGATTCCATAATTAATAGCTATTATTTCAATTGAAAGCCACTTAAATATTGTAAAGCTATTTATAATAAATTTGTAAAGCTACCATTTAGTGTAAACAAAATTAAACCCTTTTCTCAAAATTTGATGTTTTATGTTTCAAGATACGTAAATCTAAAACTCCGTAATAAAAAAATAAATCCGTCCGTCAGATTTTATCTCTAACTATAGCACCAATTTTGTATTAATCTGGTACCATGATCAAATACTACCTCAGGAAAATCCTCGGATTTTGATATACTGTCCATCAATTTTTTAATTTATGCCCAATGAACGATATGTCCATATGACCAGAATTGTGTAGAGCAGTGATTCCCAAAGCTCCCTGAGTCACCGCGGTATCGTCATAAGGGAGTTGCGAAATATTTAATTAAACAATTCGGCAATTTTTTTAGAATTTCCAATTCTCGAATTTTTGCGCCAACAATCGTGTATGCTGATAAAATTCCAAGAATTTACAAACTTTCGAGTCTTTGGTGGTTGTCCAGTCTCAATATTACCGAAACAGTTGAAATTAGATATTTTATGTTATCCCAAGGTAAATAGTAAGTACCTGTTTTTAATTCTTCGCTGTTGGTTAATCGTTTTTAAAAAGGAAAGTTTTCCAATTTTTCAAAAAGTCAAAAATTTAGAAAAAAATCTGATGTATTGAGGGGGGCGCAGAAAAATTCGGATTATTTAGGGAGCCGCAAACGAAAAAAGATTTAAGAAATTTTCCTATTACAATGCACTAATTTTTTTTTTTTTTCAACAATATAATGTCTTGCTACTCTTTTATTTATTTATTTTTTTATCGGACTTACTTAGATTATGAAATAATAAAATTGATGAAATAAATTTAATTAATTTCATTAAATGTTTTCTTTTTATATTTATCCCTTCTTAACGGACACATCTGTATAGCCCATAAAATCATCTTTATATAGAAGTTTCACGGGATCAATACTCATTGTATGGTGATGAGAGATATGTGGGGAAGTTTTAATATTGTATCACTTTCATTAACCTCCAAACTAAAAATTGATGCCGAAATTAGTCCAAATTAGCTAGTGGTTGGATCAAAATGAAACACTGACGGTTAGCATTTTTAGATTTGTAAGAAGCACATTTGGTTAATTTTTAATATCAATTGGGCAGCTTCATTTGTAATATGCTTAGACAACTTTTCTATATGCTTAGAATTTACTAAAAATAGGAAGTGTTAAAAGTTGGGTTGGTACCATTATCACCAGACTCATTTAAATTTATACGTTTAGCTCACCATAATTCATGAGATATTTTCACTAATTTCCTCCCAAAAGAGGAATTCGATATATATAAATATATACATAAAATATATAAATCAATATTCAGTTTAATCACCCCTAACTAACTATTTAATTTATAAATATCCCTTACATTGGAATAAATGTAGTCTGTCAATTTTTAATACCAGAAACCGTTATTTATGTCCGAAAATAAAATATCTTGACTCAATCAATTAGTAATTTTCTATAAAAATATAATGATGTATTCCAATACGGAGTTAGAAAACATTTATCATAGATATTAGATAACGGATTTCGTTTAAAATTATCTATTATCCGATGTGCCGAATAAAGATAACCACATCATTCTGTATTCAAAAATAACAAATAATTAAAATTTATCTGCAATATTTTATCTCATATTGCTATTTCACTTTGAAAAATTATTCGAATGAAAAATGAAATCATATTAATATTTAATTTTTAAAATTATTTCTGGCATATTTAACCGCAAATTATGGAGTAAAATCAATGTGATGTTTTATAAGGACCGCGAAGAAGATCCTTATTGTCGTTTGTCTCGTATGGACAACTTCCACACTAATTTATAAATTTATTTTATATAGCAACAAATATATTTTTAACAAACTTTAGTAAAACCGTTTAAAATAACAATTGTGTAATTTCGTTTTTTTTTTTAATGATGTATTATTTATTTTATTAGTTTCGAAAATTGTAACAAACAATAAATAATTTACATTTTTAAGTTTATTCGAATAACAGATAATCTTTTCACCAAGGGAGCTTAATCCGGAAAACAAATAAATCACTATGCCATCCGTCGTCCGAAAAAAATGTATTTGAAAGATTTTCAAATCTGTTCCAACACCTATTAAAAAGTGAAAAATGAATGAAAAAACTTTTTTATATTTAGACTTTTTCTCGTAAAGTAGTTGAAGACGTAATTAATAACTAATTAATTTTATAATTAATAAATAAACACATTCTTTACAATTTATTTAAACCCTTGTGTACAAAAAAATCAATCCTGAAGCTAATAAGGAGTCTTTGTTCCAATGATTAGGGAAAGGATGGGTCAGTGAGAACAAAATCTGGAATTTCTTAACTATTTTGACTGGGTTGCTTACTTACTAGAGTTCTCCAGGATTTCACCCTTTGCCTAAATATTTTTGTAAAACTAATTTCTATAAATAGCATTTATATACAATTTTTACTTTCCCTTACTATGAATACATGAAATATATTGTATGAGGAAATATTTCAATCATGAAAAGTACGAACACCCGTTTCCGAAGGAAATACAACTGTTACAACCCCTTACTCCTAATAACTAAGTATTGAAAAATAGTATCTTTTTTTTATAATCTACCAACCCGAAGTGCCACTTATTTATAATCAATTTAACATTTTTTTTTCAATTTTCTCAAAATAGTGATAATTATTATTATTTTTTTTTAAATAATACTTTTTATTTATTGATAGATATAACAATCTGCCACACTGTTGTGGGCAATAGGTAATAGTGATGAATGATCTCATACATACTAAAATATAAAAAAAATAAATAAATGAATACAAAAAAAAAATAAATGAATACAAAAAAGAAATAAATAAAAAACTCTCTTAAAATATATACAAACAAAAAAATAAACCAAATGAACATTATCAAACTATCTGTATGAAAAATAAATAAATAAAATAACATTATGATAAAATAATATAGTCTCTAGTCACATTTACACTCTAATATCCAATATTTACACAATCGACCTGAGAATCCCTGAGCCCACTCTATCCCCCACACTACCCCCCGTGTGATAATTATTAAAGTCGGTATATCAATATTCACGCAAGTGGTCTTCAATATCAGATTGGTATCATTGAAATAATATGGAAGAGATTAAACGCCGAATTTTCAAAATATCTTCCTTTAATTCATAGTACCTTTAGTTCATTTAAAATAATTAACAATCTCTCATTATTTTTAATAATCATAAATGGATCAATACGAACTATAAATGAAATTGTTTATTAAATAAAGGAAAAATGGTTTTGTACAAGCTGACATTAAGACTGGGAAATCTTAAATAGCCCAGAGCGCCAATCTCGCCCTAGTTCATTAAGAAGTACACGACTTTGTTAAATTGTTGTATTCTAGGCTGAAAAAAAAGTTGATAATAATTTTTTCCACCTCAAGAAATCTTTTATACGAATTTTCATAATCGTAGAAAAAAAGATGCATAATATAAAAAAAAATACTATACTTTTCTATGAATAATCTTTTACATCAATTTTCGCTATTCCAAATATTTGTTCTCGGAAAATCTTAAAATATTGGATGTAGTTTATGGCATTTCTCTTCCCTTCCTCTCCCTTAACAATGTTACAGTGATAATCCTGAAGGATACTAAATTTTAGATGGTGTGGTCAAAAGAACCTTCAACTTGAGGCCAGTCTTTATGGCCGTAACATACCTTGTATTTCTTTACCTGCGGCACCTCATAATCTACCTTTTGTAGACGGAGTACATCTAGGAGACAATGACTTCTTGGCGACTTGTCTGTGTTGTTGACCAACAGCTTATATCTATTCCAAATGTGGACTTCAACGCAGTTTTCCAAATTCAGGCGGGGAAGGATTTCTTAACTGTTTCGCAATCAGCTAAGATTAGTTATATACATTAAAATCGAAAGTATTTAAGTGGGTACAATAAATATAAACTTAAGGGAGAAAATCACACTAGAAAATTTAAAAAAAATAAATAAATTCACGCTGTTTTTTTGGCCATAGCCACATTTTAAATATTGCTGGTTTTAACTATCCTAAGTCTCCTGTACCCGTTTTAATTTAATGTTTCAAAAGTAACCTTCGCTAAATGAGGGTTTTAGTGGGGCGGGTCCTGCCGGGAAGGATTTCTTAACTGTTTCGCAATCAGCTAAGATTAGTTATATACATTAAAATCGAAAGTATTTAAGTGGGTACAATAAATATAAACTTAAGGGAGAAAATCACACTAGAAAATTTAAAAAAAATAAATAAATTCACGCTGTTTTTTTGGCCATAGCCACATTTTAAATATTGCTGGTTTTAACTATCCTAAGTCTCCTGTACCCGTTTTAATTTAATGTTTCAAAAGTAACCTTCGCTAAATGAGAGTTTTAGTGGGGCGGGTCCTGCCGGGAAGGATTTCTTAACTATTTTGCAATCAGCTAAGATTAGTAATATACATTAGAATCCAAAGTATTAAAGTGAGGTACAGTAAATATAAACTTTAGGGACAAATCACAGGTAGAAATTTAACAAAAAATAAATTTACATTTTTCAATTTAAGCACTTTTTTAATTTTGTTCATATTAACTATCTTAATTCTCCTGTTCCTGTTTTAATTTAATGTTTCAAAAGTAACCTTCGCTAAATGGGTGTTTTAGTGGGGCAGGTTTGCCGAGCAGGATTCCCTTATACTATTTTCGTGTTTTGATTTCTTCTTGTGAAATATCGTACATCGACTAATATATTCGCTATGAGTGTCTGTTTTAAAAGTAAGATAAGTAAGGCTAGCAAGGAGTGTGCGAGTGGCGTATTTCACGCCATAAATATGATGATGGAGTTATTTATTTTCTCTTTTTTTTCCATCTTAATATTTATATTTATACATTATTAATTTATTATTATTTTTTGAATTATTTATCTACCTTCCATGTTTTCGATTTTCATTTTCCTCTTATAAGTATGTATATAAACAATATTTTTTTTATTTTTCTTAATTATTTTTAGTTATCTGTGTTTGATTCTTTTTCATAATAGAAGTTAGTCACGCTATGATTAATGAATTGATATATGGTTTTGTTTTAACTGTATTTTATTTTACATTTTCTGTTAAATATTACAGTTCATTTATTTATTTTCTCTTCTACAATATATTATTTTAGTTACATCATGTTCTATAAATTCACTAATATTTTTTTTAAATTTTGGATCATACCCTGAGGAACTAAAGCCTTTTGTCGATAATATTATTCTAAAGGGACTAGCCCCAGAATAAATAAAGAATATTATTATTATATCAGGAAAGAGTGCAAACCCCGTTTATATATTTATAAAAGTACACATTATATATATATATAACCTTGCTCTATTTTAAGCCATCTTAATTACCCCGATGGAAAGGTCTCTCCACGTTCTCTGTATTATCAGGCGCCAGAGGCTCCAGGACCAATGCTGTGACCTCCGCCTTCATCAGACACACACCACTTCCTTACAATGCCATGTAATAGTTAATAAATAAATAATAGGAGATAGGAAAAAGAAAAGAGAATGAAAGCCATCTTATAGCTATCTTATAAAATATCGAAAACATCCAATGTGAAATATTAACCATAAAAGATAATTCACAAAGCAATAATTAAATAATGTTATTTATACTATTATTAAATTTAAATATTCAAATATACGCAATACGCACATATTTATATTATAATGAATAATCAAATAAATAATAACTATAATTAGATTAGGTGGAAATCGGACATTTAAATAGGCAAACTAAAATCCCTATAATCTTCATAAACATCGTGCTACTGATTAAACAATCGAATGATGGTAAGTCTCGGTTGTGCTCACTATCTAATCGATTGTTTCTGTTTCATTATGATGGTGGTATTTTATCAAAATTCTTCAACTTCATTATGTGTGTAAATATGCAAAAAGGAAGGTGACCAACGCGGTGCCTCCGAAGTTGTTCATGCCTGTTATGAACTGCAATTACCAAAGGCACTCTAGAAGACTGCCTCCAACTTAATAAGTCTTTTCCCAGTAGGCAGTATTTCCAAGATCTTTTTAAATATTGCTCGATTAAAATATCTTAGAGCTTGATAAGTCTCTTCTTCCCGTTTTAAGCAAATATTCTAAAAGTGATTTAGGACCATCGCTCGCTGGTGGTCCAAGTGGGGATGGGTCCGGCAGGGAAGGACGGCCTTTTTTTGAGTTATGATCTCCTCATTTTAGATTTTGACATGCCTTAAATTTTTCTGTGCCGTAATTATTGTCATGAGACACAATTAACTTATATACAGTAAATACAAATAAACAGGGCATGAATATGAATATGTTTTTTTAGAAAACCTGAACTAAATTGGTGACTGTAAAACTAATGCAATCCCAAACATCAATTATGGAGCAATTTAGGTTTCCTTTTATTGTATTTATAAGGATTCTTTAAATAAGCTATATAAAATTGAGTACAAATCATTGGAGGATCCTGAAGGGAAAAAGTCAATTTTAATTTTCGAACAATTTTTAATTTTGTAATGATTATATAATATCCTCCACAGTTTTATCCTAAACTAAAATTACGGTAATATATCGTACTTTTAATAATGTGATAATTTTTTTTATTTTCCTTATACAAAATTGAAACGTTTCATATTGAAAGTCAATATATTTACTATTTAAAAGTGAATATGGGAGAACTCATTCAAATGAGTTAATCTTGATGTTTAGCTACTATTTGACAAGGAAAATTTAAAATTTTTAAACAAACTGGATGGATTTTACCTGTAGAATTTTTTCTCATCAAAAAAAATTTACTTTGAGAATTGAATATATTAACTGTTGATAGAATATTCCTTAATTATAAAATATTCGTGGGCTAAAATTCTATTTAACACCGTATAATTTTCTAAGCAGTTCTTTTCTCAAAATACATCTCTGACCGTGGTTTGAATTCCAAGTGAAATAGTATAATCCTTATCTTTTTTTGTCATTGTTGCAAGTAATTAAAAAGTTGAATCAAATATGCAGCCTTTTCAAAAATCAAAATTCTTTTAAGCAGTAAAGGTTCTAACTTATAACATGGCATGGAAGTTTCAAAGTGCCCATGTATTTGTTCATTTCACAGTTAATGAACCAGCTTATATAGAAACATATAATATCTAGTAATTATTATTAAATATTAGTAAATAGAAACAGGCATGCTCGGTTGTTTAGAGCAAAAAGTAATTGCAATTATATTTTGTTTTAATTAGTAGTTGCACATAGTTTGGCGCGATTAGTAATTATAATTACGGGCCACAATTACAGTTTTTCATCCAGTAATTGAAACTAGATGCCAATTAAAATTAATTATAACTTAATTTCTGCAATTTCAATTAGATACAGTAATTGGTAACTGATTATAATTGTAAATGAAATTACTTTTCGTTCTAAACCTACAATCGGGAATAGAAGCCATATGAAATTCTGTCAGTTGGGAAGTTTTTATTTTTTCAAATTATTATCTTTCTCTGTCACAAGGAAAATCTGTTTCCAGCACTGAAGATGTTGCCGCTGCTAACGTTTTTTCTCATAAAATCGTATAATTATATATTAAAGACCCCTTAGTTGTTAATTTGCTGTTAGTGTTTGGAAATCAAAGTATAGTGTTTTGTTACCTGGCTTCCCTTTTAAACACTAAGACGAAATAGTAGTAGTATGTTTTTTTTTTTTTTTGCTTCCCCATTTCCAAAGCTAGAAAAACTTTGTATTCATACAGAAAAAAAATATATATGTACATATATAAATATATATAACCAGGGTTTCGGCACCAGTTACATAATAGCAGGTTTAAAACTTTAAAAAAACAAAAAAAACAAGGAACAAGAAAACATACTCACTTTATTCCATCAAGTAATCCTGTATATACACATTTCTGTGTTGTTGACAAAGGGAGTTAGGGATTAAGATTATTATTACGCACTCTGCAAATATAACTATATATAACTTATATAAATATAACGAACATATAAATATTCTTTATAAAAAAATTAC
>NW_027113281.1:433571-439969 GCF_000696795.3 Halyomorpha halys | reverse complement strand
GCGAATAGAAGCAATACTGATATTTAAAATTATTTATTAAAATATTAAAAATTATGGCTCACATAAATTTTATTCTCTCATATAAATCTTTTAACAGTGAATATGGTTCTACGGCTTGTCAAGTTTGACGACCACCCCCTTAAATCCCAAGATTGTTGGGAAATTTTATATTTGTCACCCTCTTAATAAGTTGTTGCAGCCACGCACCTGTATATTGACCTACGTACTGGGCTACTCTTTGTTCTAAAGAAATTGTTTAATTACTTAAGTAAATCATTTGCATCAACAAACTGTAATATGATATTGAATTACTTACTACTTTATGTAATTAATAATTATATAGAAAAAAATTAAGAATAACTGATGTAAGTAGATTACATATATTAAAAAATAAGATATTTAATATATTCCTAGGAAATTTTAACCCAAAAAAATTAAATTACAAAATTGATCTTGAATATGGTCCCAAATTATGTTTGAAAGAAAGTATCCAACATCCTACTGGTAAACGGTGAGATAATAGAGTCGTTAAATTTTTTTACATTATATTTTAATTACATTGTAGAGAACATTTAAATTTAAATACTTAGTATATTAATAATTACTACTTGGTGCTAACTTCTATTTTTTCCTAATTAATTTATTGATCCTTGCTTTGGAACAGCTATCTTAATTGACGCATTTTGATGAGTCACGGATGGTGAAATCGATGTGATGAGATCTGTAAAATACTTATCAAGCTATTATTAGTATCATTCCTAATGTACTCCTTGTAATTTATCAATTTCTTCATGATAAATATTACGGAAAAAAAATTTTTTTTGGGAGTATAAACATAATTTTACTGGATATGTAATAAAAATTATTAATCAAATTTAAAGTTATCGCCAACTCCATACTGTACTATGCCCTACTCCTAACGTGGTTAAACAACTATTCGGAAAATAATTTATAAATTAAATTAAAATCACTTCTGCCCTGTCCATAATAGTGCCAAGATCGGAACCACCACAATAAATATCAATTGACCCAGTTGGGGATCGATCCCAAAACGCTCCATTTATTTTTTTTTTTTATCCTACACAATCTATTTAAATAATTCATATTTTTAATATCTCTAATTTAGTTGTATCAATAATCTTTTTATATTCCCATTTTACTACAAATGGTTCTAATTTTGTCCGTCGAATTAATTTCCGAAGTTGAAAATAAATAAAATAAAATGATACAATGTATAAATTTCAGGAAAAAAAAAATATTCTTTTCGAGGTTATAAAAAAATATTTTTTCTGAATCAGACCAAAGACTGTCATCGGGAGAGGGTCCTCCTACCAGATCTGACTAAAAAAATGAACTTATGTAGTCAAAAATTTTGTTGCACAAATATATACAAATTAAACAAATATTTCAACCAATAATATCACGTATCTACTTTTATCATACTCTGACAATTTATATATACTAAATGACGTTTGAAATATTCAATACAAAGTTCTGAGAACGAAAAAAAAAGAAAATAACTTCCACCATAAAATAGAACGTAATAATTATTAAAATATATATTTATAAAAAAAAAAAATTAAAAACAAATCAAGTAGATATTTAAACCATAAAATAGTCAAAGAGAATTAATTAAAAGCGAAAAGCAACACAATTTAAATTATTCACTAAAAGAGTTTTCAGATTTTCTACAAGTCTCATATAAAGTTGATCGGTAAATATGTTGGAAATATGGTGTTAGACAAAAAACTAGCATAATAAATAGCTTTATAGAGAAAAATATAGGAAAAATAAATTATTATTATTATTATTTATTCAGGTGTTCAGTAATTTATAAGGAATTACTTTTACTTGATCAACTATTGTTATTCAGAATCTTGCTCGTCCGCTATATTTTTTCCTAATTAAGACAATTATTCCCCAATTCGTACCGACTTATTGAGTTTGGGTTGACCCCGGAGGGCTCCCGAATTCATAGGATTGACTCATGGCTACAATAACTGAATAAACTATAAATTAATAAATAATACTATATATAAACTCTTAGATAAATAAAAAAAAATAATAAGAACCATTATCGAAACATGTACATAAAGAAAGAAGAATGAAATAAAATAAGTTGAAAGTATAATATCGGACTAATGTAACAATAAAATAAAACCACTAATCATACTTATACAATTATTTACAATATATACACATTCGACCTGAGGATACCCGAGCCATTTCTATTCCCAATGATATATATTATCATTAAATTTTATGAAACAAGACAACTAACGTCTATAATATAATGTAATAACTCGACCATAGCTTCGACGAGAACCCTGTGAATATAAACATACTTAATTTTCTCAATCGATTGCCTTTTCGAGATCTATCAGTGTTCAAGCGACTGCCCCGATCAAGTTTGTAATATAATTAAAAATCAAGCATTTGATTGGAATCTTTGGTGGGAAAGTAACAAAATCATTAGTTTTTGTAGTACTGCATTTATAAATATTTTGTAAGATACGATAATTTATATAAAACATGACGAAAATTGCTTTTATGTCCTTCCATTTAAAAATGGCAAACATTTAGTATTTCAAGCTCATATAGGGATTGTTGGTAAGGAAGCAGCTTACTATGAAGTGAATTCTGCATCTTTAGAATCTTCTTATAAAAACGTCTGATAAGGAGATTCCTTTTCCAAGGTGATCCACATACTTCTAGTAGAAACTTCTAATAAACGGAGTAAAGATTGTACAGAAAAAGAAAATTATGTTTGTACGCATACTCACAATCAAGTAAAACTATAATTTATTTATCTACTTTTTTCTCAATTATTAACATGAAGAAAGGATATCAAGTACATTCAGACTTACTAACATTATCCACACACCCATCTTCAATCCATTAATACATATGTCTTGGATAGTATTTTTATTCTCAAATGTCTTTAAATATAGATATGATATAATATATCGTCTTTTGAGCAATGATAATTTATAAAGAAAAAAGCATTAACCCATTAAAAAAACAATCAACATACTATTGTAGAAACATGGTCAAAAGATTCTCAGATAAATTAGTCAGAAAAAATATGTTTGAAGCAATCGTACGAAACGATAAGGCTCTAAAATTATCTTGTTAATTAATGAGTTGTTAATTGTTAATTGTGGATTAATATGAAGAGAAGAGTGTCGGGGGTGCGGTTACTAAAGAAACAGAAATAAAAAACTTATTTATGCCGACGTTTCGACCTGACTTTCAGTCCTTCATTAGGGCTGAAAACAATTTAAATCAACATTTAATTGTTTTCATTATTTTTAATCATTACTTAGATATTTTATTGTGTTAATTTAATCTTTTTAACTCTTAATTTAATTTTTCTTTCGCACCTTTCATTATGTTCATTTTTTTATTTACTTAAACTCTCTGGTTTTTAATAATTTATTTTGTATAATTTATACCATTACCGTATATTGTATTTTATCTTCTATTAATGCCAATTACTACCTACTTATTTATTTTCAAGTTTGTGTGTTATTATTTGCCTTTATTTTTATGTTGTTCTGAATTAAGGTTTTTTTTTTTTATTATTTTGAATTAAGTTTGTTTTCAGCCCTGATGAAGACCTGAAAATCAGGTTGAAATGTTGGCACAAATAAAAAAGTTGTTTGTTTGTTTATTTATTTATAGAGGCTGATTTTTAGGCTAGCAATAGAAACGAAAGCAATTTTGGTGATACAGTATAGGAGGAAATACATTTGAACATGTAGATAGGTTTAGGTATTTAGGTTCTACGGTATCTAGAAAAAACAAAATTGATAAAAAAAAAAAATTGATAAAAAAAGCGAGCTGGAAGGCAGGACATTTTTTCTCTTTTCAATTACGAAGTTGCTTTGCTAGCGTCTTCTGTCCATAAATTAAAAGTTAGAATTGTCCAAACTATTATCTTTTTTTACTAATCTTTATGGATCCAAAACGTGGACTCTTGCACTAAGGAAAGAACAACGACTTAAGCTTTTTGAAAATAAAGTAAAATAAATTAAATATTCGAACAGAAAAATAATGAATTAACGGTAGAATTTAGAAGACTACACTACGGTGAATTGAGGGAACTACACCATGTAAATATAATTGAGGTTATAGCATTGCGGTGAATAGGATGTGCGTGTAAGTTCGTTACAACTAGAATATTAATAAACGCTGAATCGACGGGTAAAAGTCCGAGGGGTAGACCCAAACTTAGATGGGAGGATTGCTTTAAAACTGATTTGGGGATGTAGAGAAGATTAATGGTTTCGGCATCGAACCTTCAGGTTATTTGGCTATATTGTGGTGCAGAAATCGTGTTGTTGGTTTGTTTCAAACTTATTGGATATTACAGCATAAGCGACAATATCTTAATACAAATTCTTGTAACATAATAATATATATAATGTAGAATATATATTTTTCAATTCAATCAAATCCTAGTTTAAGGGTGACATAAAAAAACGTTAAATAATACATGAAGCTAACATTCGTTTACCAATACAGGAGTGTTCCTCAGATAACAAGTAATTGTCAACAAAACTCATCTTCAACATTATAAAAATAAAAATTACTAATCTTCATAGGTTAGCTATCTTAGGTTTACTTTATCCACGACAAAAATTTACTATTTTTAGGTATTTTAAAATATATTTCGAACTTTTTAACATGGTAAAAAATAAATAACTGAAATAATTTTTATGAGCTTTAAATTAGGGCCTGAAAAATTCAAACTATATCCCTCCCTTGCGATTACGGCGAACTTTCGTATTATAAACAACAAAAAGGAAAAAACTTAAGAGGTATTGACCCTTCTGTTTTCATTTAATTATTTTATTCATTAATTAATATGTGCTGATCCTCAAAAGATATTTCTTTATGATTTTAAAATTATACAAAAATAATTAGGCTGAAATAATGTGTATAATTATGCTAATAATAAGCGCTAATTATTACAAGCATACAAAAGAATTTTGTCAGTAATAAAGGGTTTTTTTGGCAAAATATTCCTTATATTATGTTTGTATCCACTAAATAACTCCCTCGGCCAGCCGCAATCACAAAACCCATTTTTAATCTTTTCAACCAACTGAAACTAATTAACTGATCCCAACTTTAATTATTTCCTTCTTTATTAAATTAAAACAATTTTCCGGGCATATTAACCACAGAGAGTCTTCATCTGATAACATTTTTAGCCACATAAATTCCGCATGTTAATTCGGATTAATGTGTATAAAAGCTTATCCAGATAGAGTAATTATATTTTAGAAGGTAAAGGCTACAATAAATTGCTTAATTTTTTTTCTCTTATTTTCTTTTTTTACTATCGTTTATGCGTTTTTTTCCCTGCATATCATTATAGATCCAGCTATATAAATACTTATAGTCCAAGAGACCAAGAAGAGAAAAAAATGAGTTCTTTCACCCCAATTTTTTATTACTTTAATGAAAATTATAGACAGTTAATAATCAGAATTGATGAACGCCAACCATGGTTACAAAAAATTAGTGCATTCTTTGAAGTAAAGAAAACATTGCGTGTTATTTTTTGTTAGGAAAAGGTTCACTTTTTATCTTCACTAGGGGTATTCATAGTGTTGTGTTAAATATAAAATGTTTTACCATGTTAAATGGTATAAAATTGTGAGCAGTAAAGTCATAAGTAATTGGTAAATGCATAAGTGCTCCTAGCGGATTTTCTGAGCAACTTGTTCTATAGCCTTTCCTCCCTAAACTTCATGTTATTGTTTACTTATAAGTTTTGATTAAAGTCATTTATTACAACATGCCTAAATTAGGTGAAAAGTGACTATGAACAAGTAACCTAACACAACAAACAAAATGATGACAAGCTCAGCTGGTCAGTTGGGTGAAATTATTCTCCATTTAACAGACTATCGACTATGTTATAAGTTATATCGTCTTAACATGGTAAAATAAGGAATATTTCTCCATTTAACATAAGTTTTTACATTTAACACGCTTTAACATGTTAAACTAAAGATCATGAATACCCCTACTATACAAGTATAGTAAATGTAATAAAAAAATAAATATTGAAGTGTTTAAGGTGCACTCTGAAGTTTAAGAGCTCTATATCTCAAAAACTACCTACAACACCAAGAATAGTTCCTTAGATACAGTTTTTCAATACTTTTTTCCAAATAACGAAAAATCAATATTTTTTAAATTAATTATAAAGAATATCATTAAATCTGCTGCTCCTAAGAAGGTAAACGTTACAAACTTCATAAATACTATCTTTAACTAGCTTTAATTTGAGTGCTAATACGCACCTGTCTACAAGCTAACAGTATATCATTTAAAGTAGAGTAAATTTGCTAAAATATAAAAATAAAATATAAATATATTAT
>NW_027113281.1:424114-433521 GCF_000696795.3 Halyomorpha halys | reverse complement strand
TCATTACCTGCGTCCATTTGCTAGACTCCCTGGTAACATGGTATCATTACCTGCGTCCATTTGCTAGACTCCCTGGTAACATGGTATCATTACCTCCATCCTTTTTTATTCATAGATTGCTTGCCTAGTGAACATTTCATTTTTATTCAAAACGTGTCTTTGTCAAGATGAAGAATATATTGAGAGATCAAAATATTGTAAATTAATATTCGTTTTGGAATAGTTCCAAATAAAAAAAGAACTCGGGTCCATTTGCAAATCGAAGACAACTTGTACCGAAAAAGTGACGAACAGTTCGAATTCATGAAGTAATTATATATTATGGTTGCAACAGAAGTTTGCAATTATCGTTTTTTTTCTTTTATCTCCAAAAATGAGAAAAATAATGTAGTAGTTACAATGTTAAATTAGGTTGAACTTAGCAGTGAAAGATTTTGACTTGGAAATCAGAATTTACCTAAAGCAAAAATATATTATAAATAAATATAAAATAGCACTAAAAGAGCAGTTTACATTCGATAGTTTCTGAGATATAGTTTTTCATGAACCAAAAGATTTTTCCGAACTGCGATAAATCAACATTTGGCAAATTTATTTATTTACTTCTACTCCTTGAGATCTGATAGAAATCTGGGCGCCGTTCGTAGTATTTTTAGTTTTCATGTTATTTTACAAAAAACATTCATGAAGCATTGACTTTTTGTTATTTGTGAAAAAATGTTGCTTTTGGAAAAACTGTATCTCGAGAGCTTATGAACGAACAGAACTATTTTGGCTTATATTTTATTCAATTCACTTTGCACTAAAAGATGTTTTATTAAGCTTTTTAATGTTTTTGTTAGTTTTATTCTCCTAGATTATGGTTCTTCTTCTTCTTTTACTGGTACAAAAGGCGCAAGAACCTGCCCTTGGCCTGCTCAACGGCCGCCAACCATCTTTCTCTATCTCCTGTAAGGGTAACTGGGATCCGAAGTTGTCGCAGATCACGCCTCACAGCATCCTTCCATCGGCCCTTCGGCCTACCACGTTGCCGCACACCATCCGGAACGTAGCTGTACAGTTTATGTGCCACTCTTTCCTCGCTCATCCTCATTACATGACCAAGCCATTTAAGCCTCTGTATCCTTATGTACGAGGAGATGCTACATTCCTCATAGAGCCCAAAAAGTTCACTATTTTTCCTTCTTCACCAATTACCATTTTCGCATACGGGCCCTAAGAATCTCCTTAGAATTACTATTTCAAAGCAGGTTAATGCTTTTATTGCTTAGCGTCTAAGTTTCTCCACCGCCTTATCAACGTTTTGTACAGGGTGAACTTGGTGGTACGACTAACAAGTCTGCTTTTAATTAGCCTTACAATGGAGAAATAAGCTCTATTTCCAGCAGCAATTCTGTTTTCAACTTCCTCTTCATCCTGGTTCTCATTGATAATAGAGCCAAGGTAAGTAAAACTTCTTACCACTTCGAAATTATTTCCAGGCGACTCATCCTCTGGTCCAGAGGCTTCTTACCCACAGCATAATCTTGGTTTTTCCCTCATTAATATGCAGGCCCATTCTTTTCGCTTCGACATCCATTGCTTCGAAAGCAGTCCTAATGCTCTGCAGGGATCTACCGATAATGACGACGTCGTCTGCATAGGCCAGAACTTGGGTCATCTTTGTGAATAGTATTCCTTCCTGACTTATTCCTGCTCTATCTATGTTCCTAGATTATGGTTAGCTATAAATATTTTCTAATAACTGTGTACAACTTTCATTAAACTAATAAAAAAGTGGGGTGAATAACTTTTTTTTTTCACAGTGATCTTTGACAATTACGTTATACGTCATAAATACCTTGTCCTTCCGATGTGTAAATAAACTTATGAAAAAAAAATGGCTATCCATCGAAATTTGGATAGCTCCTCTTATTATCTTTTTTAGTTCATATCATCTGACAATAAATCGAACTTAAAATAATCTACATTTAATATCTGTTCCATGATGGAGAAAATTTATAAAATAATATATTTTGTGTTTTGCGTAGTGATTTTTGGTTTTCTGAATTGTTTTTCTTCTACCGCCACCAGTCTTTCACGATTGTTAAGGTTTCGCGGGCATCTACAGCTCTACCTAATTGAGTAATGCGATTGAAAATTTGTGCAAATATTGATTGTAGATAGTTGTTGTAAGAGAAGTATCTTTGCAAAGTTTAATCTTTTTTTTTCCCACCCTTCCATATTTTTATATTTAATGTTTTCTGCACCTCTACAGCAAAATAAAATGACTTTTATCTTTTTTCTGAACGGATATGTGGGAAAACACGAACTTTGTGACGTAGCTCTGCTACTTTCACTTTTTTGATCATTAATCTACTATAATTATCTTTTATCAATTTGCAGAGTCAATTAGTGTGGATGGAAAACAGCAACTTACTATAATTTTATTAATAGAAGTATCAGAAATTAGAAATTAAATTAATGAATTTTATTGAAAGAACTATTAATATTAATTAATAGTTCGGAGTTAAGAATTCCCCTTACTGTATAATCCATGCATTCGTAAGTAATAGTAATATGTTATTGCTATGACTGGAAAAATTTTCCTTTGGTTTTTTTTTAATTTAAATAACTTTAAATACCTCCGAACGAGCAATGAGACGGAGTAATATGTTTGTATATATTTAAATAGTTCCTTGATTGAAAAATTTATTTTCTTCCTCTCTCTTCGCCTAGGGATTCCATTAAGGGTGATGCAAAAGTGATCTTGATGCAGAATAATTATGTCACAGTTGACAATATCTCAAAAAGGTGGCATCGATATGTACTCGCAGTATAATTCTGTAAATAGTATAGTTTGTTTTTGTTTAGTGGCGTAAAACATCATTGATCATTAACGTCTTTCATAGTTTATTTACTTTTTCTTACATTTGTTTGACTTAATTTTTTTTTTTCCTGTGTCATGTTATATTCGTGTTAGAAAACCTTTTGATTTTCAAAAGTGAAATACTAATTGTTTTAGTATTTATTGTATTATTTATTTATTGATAGATGATAGTATGTATTGTTTTATCATCATTTCTGAGGGCTTTTGAAATATCTGGGTAAATAGTATAGTATTATTGTTTTTTTCTCGGCTAAGACACCCATTGGAGTCCAATATTGCCTAACCATGGTTGGGGGGTCAAAGTTCTTCATTTTGTGGCACCACGACTCAATGAAAAAAGTCAACGATCCAGGCCGGAATCGAACTGGCACCGCCAATAGACATCAAATTGGTAAGACTGTATCTTAACCAATGAGCTACGGGCGGCCATATTATTGTTTTAATTTTAATTTTACGGAGAATAAATTGAGCCATTATTACATTGGTTATTTTATCGACTCTCATCTATTCCTGACAATTATGGTAGATTTATAAATACTATCACTGAATTGATGACCTCTGATGAATAATATTACTATACTAAGGGTTCTAATCGTCTAGATGTGGTCCTACAGGAAGTTATGAATACCATTATCTATGTGCTGACCCATATTTATCACTGTCCTTATGAGAAACTTCTGCGCTAAAGAGCGGTACTATTACTGGGCACCGACTGTTCTGATACTGTCGCTCGCTGTGACCTGATGGTTGGCTCAAAATCCCAAAGCAATGCGATCCTTCAAATCATTAACGTTTAAAATAATTCCGGAATTTTGTTCTAAATGTTACTAAATTCTTTTCTTAATAAAGAAGTAGCTGACTTAAAAAAATGGACACGAGCTAGCAAGGAATTATTCAAGGCTTACAACTGTGTCAAAGAGATTTATTCGAGTTGGCAGGATTCTTAACCTTTGTATTTTATTAACACACAGCCGATTGATGTAAAAATAATATGCATATACATATATTAAAATATTCTACATAAGAATTAATGACATGCATCCGGCGTTGTAGTCATTTTATAAAAATGCATTCTATCTTTGCACGTGATCCGGAGTGGTATTTGGCAGTAGTACCCTGCGATGTTCCGGGAAGTCCAAGGTAGGCGCCAAAGACGTCTGCGACGTAGTCACCCAAGTTACAAATGTTAAGGCGTAGCAATGATTTATATAATGGATTATTAAATAAATGTATATGTTTATAAATAGTCGATATGGCAAAGGTTAAGGGCAAAGATTTATTTTATTTTTCTGAATTTTAAATCTTTGAGGATATAACTAAGAAGATTTATTCGGAAAATATTTTCGTTTTATTTGATTTGTTACATTTTTTATTATAGTGAGGTAAAGTTGTGATCGTAAGAACTGTGATGAGAGTTTGGAATACTGATGCTATGATGCATGGTTAAGTATCTAGCATCTTTTTTATCTATTTGATGTGTTTTTCAGTAACAACTGGAATTACATTCATCAGACATTTAATTGTTAATTTATAATTATAAAATCATATATGTCACCTTCTTTGATAAATTGTTTCGTTGATCTTTCATTTTTAATATTTATTTAGAAACGATAAATATATTTATTGAAAAACAAAATTAATTATTTATTCATTTGATTGGATATCGTAAAAAATTTCATTTACGATTAAGTTAATGCAATGTTGTTATAAACCAATCGTGAGAGGGTTACCATAGGAAACAGAAAATAATCGTATTAAAATTTGGGTAGAATATATTCATGGGTAGCTATGGCAGGGTGGTACATTTAATTTTGTTCTTCACAAAATTAATAACAGGAAAAAACTAGAATAGATCCGTAAAAATAGAATATTTAATAGAAAGGTACGCCTAAAAGGTAGCCAAGCATATAAGAATGGCTCGTAATGAAAATAAAAATCTGTACCACAACAACCCATGAAGAGTCAGAGGTTCAGTACTTTGTAAGGAAGTACTGTTACTTGAACAACTGTTATACAAATAAGGAATTCGATCAGAATCACGTTCAAACGTGATAAGAGGAGGAACGCTTCAAGGAGGAGTTGAGTAACCCAGAAGGGCTCTCGAACCCCGATTATTGAATCATGGCAACTATAATAAACTAAATAATTATTTGCCACTTCAGGATTCGAAGCCAGATCCTTGGAGTTTGTACAACGGCGACAAACTGTTCATACCGTGAAAATACATGGTCTTTGCCATTTCGCCCAATAACGTCTTCACTGTTGAGCGATAGTACATTAATATATGAGACATACTCCGGATATATTTTTTATATTATATAATTAATTTTTATTTTTTTACTATAACACTAACAAAGCCGCACAAAGGAGGCACCTTAACCTTGTCTCAAAAATATATTTGTTATTTATGAATCAATCTGTAAGTTCTCACTTCATCTTCTCTTTTAGTCGCAGAGTTTGAATAGAACTCTACCAACACACAATGAGGTGCTCTAGATTGTAAAATAGCTATCAGGTCCATGAAGTTGTATACTTTTTATAAAAAGTTCTGGAGACTATTCTTGGCCGGATTATGGAAAACGAAAGACGTCGTTTGCGGCGGAATGCGGGGAATACCTGGATTTCTCTCCACCTTCATCGAGTAGTAGAAGCTAAAATGGGCAAGGCATATCATTAGGAAGGAAAATTGCTGGAGCTTTAAAGAAGTGTACATAAATGCACTTGGGAATGGTGTTCTCATGAACCCGATACGGAGAAGGATGGTAACACATGATGCAGATAGGATCACCCAGGGCAACCACTTCATGCGTCTATTACCCCCCTAGAAGAAGAAGTTGTATCTGATATTTACATTAACTAGATAGTTAAAATTTAATGAGGTAGTATAAAATTAACTACCTTTCCCAGAAATGAAAACAAGGTCTTCATTAGGAAATGTTGATAATAAATTCAGAATGCCATTTAATCGATGTTTTATCATAACAGATAATACTCTTGATATGTTCAATCTAATTATGCCCATAAATTTATCGTAATATATGTCTGGTAAGAGTCAGCGATTTAGTGTGAAATACTACTATTTTGATGGATGCCATTCAAAGATAGATCCATTCGTTCATAAGACACCATTAAACACGTTTTTTCAATAGTGTCATGATGATATGCTTTATCCTATAGACAGTCAATACTGTAAATTCATACTATAGTGATTATTTGTCTCGATTTCGTACACATTACAAAAGAAAATTTCTTATATCCAAAAGAATGTTCCATTAAACATTTCCATTTTTTTTAAGTTTCTTTCCTAACATCTAAATTCCGGGAAATAATATATTTTGTCAACAGCTACAACTTACAATTTCGTGTAAGAAAATAATCTATTTTCTTAACTGAGCTAAACAATAGAAACAGTAAATGTTCTAGAAAAGTATGTATTAAACTATTTCAAACGCCCTAGATCGGATGTTCATTTTATTGTGGAAAAAACTAAAATTTTCAATTTTCTATTTTTCATTCTGTACTTAATATCTTGAAAATTACTTACTGTGCCAAAGAAGTATATTGTTTGGGCCCCCAGAGAATGGTAAACTTTTTATAATCAGGTTTTCAAATATTTTTATTGTCAGAAAATCAGCGTCAAAATTAGACTTCAGAGCCTTAAAATAAAATACAAAATAAAAATGAAATTATAGAACACCATAAAATATAATGAAAATAATGAATATGAAAAGATGACAATAGACGACAAAAAACCCTAAGTCATATCATAAAACATAAGGTGAATAACTTGACTTTTTTAATAAATAATAAAATGATAAAAAATCAAATACAATTGAACTAAAAATAATAAATTCAAAGATAAAGTGTCTGCTAATATACATATTTACATGTATAAACGAAAATATGAAACATCAAATACAGAAAATATATATATCAACGGTATATTTTTTTATTATTATCAACAAGGTAATATTAAAAAAATGCTCTAACTAATTATAATCTTAAGGAACTCTCTCCCTCTCCCTCTCCCTCCCTAATAATATAAAGTAAAAAATATTGACGTTAAATATTATCTCTCTCTCCATTTATTTACATCTTATTCCACACTTTTAATTGTTATTCTTTCGGAATTGGGTTGACAGAAGGTAATCGAAGATACAGGAAAAAAGAGGAAGGGTATTAGAACTACGAAGGAGGAAATAAAATTCAATAGGAAAGAGAAACGGATGAGGAAAGATCTACTAAAGGCTGTGGTTCGATGAGTACAACTAAATTTAAGCTATTTTCATTAGACTAAAGTAAGTACACTACTTTTTAGATATATTTTATTATTCTTTTTATGGAATTCATTATGCTTCCATTGTTTGTCCAATTTGTCTTATTATCATGAACTTCTAAAATAATTAATATTATTAACGAGTTTAGTTAACAGTTATGTCTCTTGCTTTTTGCTTTTTTCAGTAGTAATCATATCATAATTAGCATGTATAATAGACGGATTACATACCAGCATGTACACTCATTCGAAAATCCCAGTATCTAATAGGTAAATTAAAATTTACGTCGGTTGATATCTTATCAAGGCAGAACGTCCTAGAAAAGGTTTCTTTTGAACCGGCCGGGTTTAAATTAAAGTTACCTACATATTTCCAATTAAAATGATCTAGTGCCCACAGATTTATTCTTGAAATAAAATTGCGATGACAGACAGTAGACCTTGCCACTGCCACAGTGATTCCTAGTTAGCTTTACTGAGAACGGCAATGTTCGCATTGAGGAAAACAGAATTCTAGAAATTGGAGCTCTATTTCTAAACGTTTTAGCAGGTATTTTGGAGTCAGATTTAATTGGTGGACCTACATCAAAGACAGATCTGTAATTCAAGGGAAGGATAGTCACCTGTAGCTTAAGTAGAGATGTTCTAAAGGAAATACAATTTTTTTATTTATTTATTTTTTTTTTTTTTTAACAATTAGAATTAGATTCTGTGACCTCAGGCTACTTCGTATTTCAAACTCACGTTTATACATAATTTGATGATTTTAGTAGTAGTCTTCCCCATACACATTTTTTCAATAGCCTTTGAGGAAATGATGAGAAAAACTAGTAATGCCTGATAAAAAGATTTATCAAAATTCTCAGACTTGTATCATTAAGCAAATAATAATTATATAATTCAGAGAAATTCTGTCCTAATGTAATAATGTAAATAATAATATTGAATTATAAGAAGAAATATAATAAATAAAACATAATAATAAATAATAAAGACAATAAAGGTACCAAAATAGTATAAAAAACTATTTATTTTTAACAAACGTTTCGCTCCACTTTGCAGGGCTTCGTCAGGGCTAGAGTTGTTATATTATAACTTTTTTGCTAAGGGTCACTGTTTAGGACTTATAAAGCTGAAAGTAAGACTTAAAATTTTCAATTTTTTTTTTATCTTATGTTGGGTTAGGTGGAACAATTGTCAATTTCCCTCCTGGCAGTTCGATAGAGTTGCGATTTTCTTCGTTATTGTATTTACTTAGACCTTCTTTACTAAGGCTCACTGTTTAGAACATATAAAACTGAACGTAAGGGATAAAATTTCTATTCTTTTTTTTTTCGTATGCTGTGTTAGGTGTAACTCTTGTCAATTTCCCGCTTAGCAATTCGACAAAGTTCTATTTAGTTATTTAATTAAACCACTTGGCCACTTAGGAACGGTTTTAGGATCCCCAGGAATGTGAAGTTATAGTTATATACATCTGTTTTAATTAAAATTAGAAAAAAAATAAGTTTGTGTGACAGAGCGTAATTTTTAAAATATTTGAAGATATACGTTCTAGGTACTAGCTACAAACTATATCACCATTAATGAATAGAAAAAAGGTAACGTTCATTTATCAATTCAGTAAGTAAAACAAGATGCTATATAAGATTAGTAGAGAGAGAGAGAAAAAAATACTTTATTCATTCATGCTGCCTAAATACATCGGGTTGCTACATTACACATCATACTTATCAATCCGTGACTGGACAAATATAAGTTACATATTTTTACATGATATAATATAATAGATATATAACATTTTTTTTTTTCTTCCACAGTTTTCTTTTACTTTTCTTTTACAATTAATACCAGTCTACAAACTAACTACAAGTTTTTCAATTTATTCCTTTTTTTTTTTCTTTCCCTTCTATTTCATTTGATCAACAAATTCCCCTATATAGCAAATATTAAAATATTTAAAATTATAAAATAATAACTTACGTACAAATATAAAAGATATTTTTTCTTCATGCATACTTAGTTACATTCATACTTCAATAGTTTTTCTTTATCTCACATAAATAATACATTCTTCTTTATAAATGATTAGACCGTCAGCCCATCTTCAGATTTTTCATATTTTACTATTTTTTCTAGTCTAGTATTTTTTCTATTATTATATATTTTTTACGTTCATGTTTTTAAACTAATTTTGTAATGGTTTATTTATTTTTTTTTTTACTTTTTAATACAATTTCAGTTTAAAGTTTTATCCTCTTT
>NW_027113281.1:337659-417969 GCF_000696795.3 Halyomorpha halys | reverse complement strand
GTATTAAGAGTCATAATACCTATGCTCTGCTTATAACTTATATATATATGATAATATGATTAATCACCATGTAAATGCTTAAATCGGATGTGGGATACTGAGACGTAATTGGCAGAATAAAATGTTTATGATACTCCACTTTCCTGTAGTGGATCGAGTAACTGATGGGATCGCATTCTACGAAAAATAAATTTTCTCTGGGACAATCAATGATGCCTCAATGTGTTTGGGAAACCCTATTTTTTTTTTTTTTTTTTTTTTTTTAAGAGCAGTTTTCCAGCTTCATATAGAAAATTTATTAAACAATAAGCAGATCATTGCTTAAAATAAAATATCCTAGATGAAATGAAATTTCACTTAAAGAATGTTAGTGAAGAATATTGACGGCTGGAAAGAATTTTAAACTGTTTTTCCCCTTTACATCAGCTACAAACTCTAAGGTTTAATTAATTTCTCTTTTATTGTTTTTCTCTAAAGGAATAAATCACTGTATTGAACACACTTACTCTTAGGCAAGGAGATATTTCGGTAAGCATGCCAACCCTCCTGCCACTCCGATGTTTCGCCAGAATTTCCATTAAAAATTCCTGGCATAGTTATGCAGATTATTCTTTGACAAATGTAAACATCATGCTGTTTAAAAAAAAGCGACCAACGTCAGCATTAAATGGAACACAAAATAATAAATTTTTTGAATTCCATAACGCTCTTCTCGGAAATCAGACATGTGTCTTCGCATAGTTACATTGTTTTCTGACATCAAGGTTGGTCGAAATGTTTAAACGCTGAGAAAGAAATTTGTTTCCTTCCACTGATAAAAATTTCCCATGCCTTTGTAGACGTTTTTAAAACTATTTTAAAAAGTAGTTTCATTTATACATAATAATATATAATTGAGTGGGAAAATGATGTGATAAGGAACTCTGTTCTATGTAAAAAGGTCTTGGCGCCTCGGAGGATTATGGAAAGATTACTGGCTAACGGTTTAATGTGGGAATGGGATTGTTTATTTAAGGATTTGTATTCCATAGAATAAATTTAGTTGTACTCCACAGTATTATTGATTTTCGTGGATTTGCTTATTTGTGATATGATAAAATTCATTAGGGATAATGGATGCATTATTGGATCACAAACCATATTTATTAATGTTAAATTAGTAACATATTACATTAAGTGGGAATTATTGTGCAGTTTCATGACATTCTAAATTATATAAGCATTTAAGGTGTATCAAATATCTTAATAAATCCAGTTAATCAAAACTATTTTACAGAAACAAATATTTCTAACAATCAGAACTGGTTATATATTTCAAGAAAGCAAAATTGTATTTTTTTCGTACCTTCCATTGAAAATAAGGAATACTTAGGTAAAATGATATCAGTTGAAGTGTGCTGCCTTCTTCTACCCATGGGTATAGCAAAATTGTTCTTGAGAGGAAGAGTTTTTAAAAATTCGTCACTTAAGGTTTCAACGAGAATATGATCTAGTAACATTAACACATTTATTTATTTATTTGCTAAAAAACATAACTATATATACACACCAAACAAAATAAAACAAACATAATCTGGAACAATACCCTAATGATAAAAAAACATTTAGAATAACCTTTCAATTGGTAAGGGATGGTATCAGGGAATCGAGTACATATTGGCTACATATAATAAAAATAATTATATATGATTCTCTTTCTCCATACTGTCTAAATTTAGAATGTTCTCTACATTAACATAAGGAGGTGAATCGGATATATATTGCTGCAGGTACTTCTCTCTATTGGCCCTACAAAGACTGATGCCCAGGTAATGTCCTTTCAACTACTTAATAATGTCTTTTTTACACTCACTATTCTATCTACACTATCACTATATACACGCGAAACTATGTTATTTGGACTCAGTGACCTCACACATTTCATTCGAAAACTCGAATTCTAAATTCTGAACCATCCCAATAGTTCACATTACTATTTATTGTTACCGTCCCATCTCTATTACCGATCAAGGGAAAAATCCTCCAAAAACTTTTTTTGAAACGCCTATACCCCACCCATCCTAGATTCCAATCATATAATCCCAGACCATCAGTTTGGATTCCGTATCACACTCCACTATCCAGCAATGTTATCATGTGGTGGTTGTTGCGCCTGAAAAGAAGATGGCCTCGTGACCTTATATTGTAAAATGTTTTTAGAGTTATAGTAAATAACATTCCATATTCATTAGAATTTACATCCTTTGACTATCTTTTACATTATGTACTTCAAATCATTTATTACGTTTTTTTACTGCATTGTGTTCATTGAACTGTTGGAATAACGTTTCATTTGACAAAAAAGACATAATTAATAAAAAAAAAAATTAGAATCGAACATTTTTTGAAAATTTTAATATACATCTTTTTCCAACCCAGCTTTCGATTATTAATGAATTATTTATAATCTCATAATTTTGTCAATATTGAGAAGTAAATTTGGTTTAGGTACAGTTAGATAAAAAAAAATACCTTATTCACTAAATTGTCACTTGTTGAACTGTTGTAATGTTGAACTCCTTATTCAAGTCGTGACACTTCTTTTTTATTAATTTGATATTTTTTTCCTGTGACGAAAATGGTTAGTGACTAATGGTCAATGATAGTAGTGATGCTTAACAGATATTGAATTGTATACCAATACTTCCGAAACCAGCGAATTAAACTCATTTTTAATTTCTGAACCTAACAAAACCCAAGTGAAAATAAGTTTATTATCTTCTCATCAACGTTTTGGTCTATCCTCATAAGCGTTTTAAAGCAGGTTATTTTATTAATATTTCATTTATTTCCAATCCATATGAATTTACGGGTCTGGTTAAATTGCTACGAACTTTTAGCATGTAGGCAAATGATTATGTACTAAAAAGTATATGAATTATTAATGTTTTTTATACTATAAAAAGCATTCTGTACAAACGTTTAAAGAACTATTAGCAGTCTTTTAAAAAATGCCCATTGCTTATGCAGGTATCTGGTGAGTTTGAGGTTCCTTAAGGATGTGGCTACCTTGTGTATTTTATTACACACAAATCGATGAGGTTAACCATTTATATATGTTTTGCCTTTTTCTAAATATATTTGTCCATCTCATTATACTTTTGCTCCTGTATACCTCCATAATAGAACCATTTATAAGTCGTTATTTAATTATTCATATAATTCGTTATTTAAGTTTCCCAATAATGGCAATGAAATGAAAACTGTATCTCTTCAATTGATTGCTTCAGCTATTCCATCTTGATTTATTGCACAACCCAAGTGGTTTTATGTAACTTAATAGAATAAAAATAACTTCACCTTGTAAAATTTGATTAAAAAAAAAAAAATGGCTCTCTTGTTATTTATTATATATGCGATTTCTCATATATTTGTTAATAACAATGATAACTCTTGATAATTTTATATTTGTTAGGTGTATTTAATGTTTCGAAGATATCAAGGAATTTTATCAAATAATTCTATATAAATATCGTCATAATTTTATAAAGTAAGTTTTAATTCGACCAGTAAAAAAAAGTGTATTTAATTTTTTTTAAATTTATTTATATGTGAAATCGTGAAATTCAACTCATTTTATAAGACAAATTTATAGCCACTTTGAGTAAGCTTTTTGAAAATGTAGGAAAAATGAAAAACTCATTTTATGGATTAATTTTTTAAAAAAATTTTTTAAGGAGGATAACAAACTTCATTAACAGGATAATAACTGGTTAATACAAGCTCTATTTTCATTGTATTAAATTATATTCATGTTGTTATTGTTTCCACTGAAATGAAGTGAAATAAATAAATATTGTGTTATGTATTTTTCTTCCATGAACAAAACAGCCATGAAACTAGGACGCTTTCCGTTTTTTTTTTTCATCATGTGTATGGAACAGGCATGTGTAATCCCAAATTAAGCCCGGATGAAACCGCTGAACACAGCATATTCATTATTAAAATGAGAGAATATAATTAAAATAAGGAATAAGGAGAGGATGTCCGGTGGGTGTCAGTAATGATACACAATAAAAAGTAAAATCAAATTGTAATATTAATAAATAATAAATAAATTGTAATTAAATAAATTTTACTCATTTGTGTATCATTACTGGAGGCAACCCCGAACATCTTAATTGTTTACTTTCTCTTCCTATCTATTAAAATGTTTTCATCTTAACAATTTTAGGAATTTACATTCTGTTCAGGACCGTAGACTCGCCGGTTAATCCGAATTAGTTAATCTTGGGGATTACCCCCACATAAATTATTAAGTTTGAAAAATATTTTTTTTTAATGTTTGGCAGAGCGGCATGAGCAAGCCCGGCGCACTGGGCATAAGGCGCAGATTTGACTGGGCAGGGAGATTTAAAAAAACGTTAATCCGGATTGAAGCCGTTTGTAGTCCGACCGAGTTTAAGTGCCAACTTAAAATGGCTACTTACTGCAGCAGAGCCGGTTCGAATCCGATCTAAGGGACCGTCTTTTATTTCTGTACCGGTCCAACGAAATGAAAACCTCCCTCCCACCACTATAATTACAATATGATGGTAATCTATAGAAAACTCCCCTCCACGTATGTCAAAAATAACAAGGAAGGCGTCATAAAAAAAATGTTTAGGCCGGATTGTAGGTGTCCTATATCAGAAAAAAAGTCATATATTAATATAAAAATTAAAAGTAATATACAAAAATTTTAATATAAGTGATATTTATATCAATATACCGATGTTTTGCTTTACTAGTGGCACATCTGACAAAAATGTTTTGATTTTCTTTAAATTGGACGTATTACATAGCAGTACTGGGGTAACGTTTTCTACGGGGGTCAACTAACAGACAGGCTCGAGGTTAGTAAGGTTGTCACAAAGTAACCACTGACTACAATCTATGCACTACGTCAAATACAAAATTGAAAAAAAAAAATTGTGTAAGATGCTCCACTAATAAAGCAAGGAAGGGATATATAATAATATATGTATAATGAAGTTAGATTTATCAGACTAATTTAAAAGAAAAAGATCCATTGTAATTTATGTTTATAAATAATTTTTTTAGTTTCTTATAACAGTCACAAAGTTTGTTATTTCGTTTTGTGTTAAATAATTATTGTTTTCTTAGTATATTCATTTTTACTGTACTATGTTCAGTAGAATATACACATAAATATTATTTTTAACAAATAAGAGAGACTGAAAAATTATATGCAATTGAATACTTTTTGATAATAATAATAATAAATGTAAAAGGTTGTAATTCATCTAATTTTATTAATAAATTAAAAGCGAATACACCACAATTTTATTGTTATGATGTTAATTTTGAAAATAAAAATAAGACATTAAAAAGTCATATTTAAATATTAGTTAATTGATCTAACTGAAATAGCTGAAGGATTAATATTTTAATGGTTCAGTTAAGATAATTTTTAAACAAAACAATTTAAATAGTTATATAAATAACCGTCAAATCCTATGATGCAGATAGAACTGAAAATAGCTAAGAACTGTTTATTATTTATAATTGATGGGATAGTTATGTATTTATAGATTTAAGAAGTTAAAATAAAACAAAGTATATAAATAGAGATTAAAAAACAACAAACATGTTGCCCGAAGCAAGAGCAGAGGAAGAGTGACGTACTGGTAACGGAGAGCTCTCCCCACCACCTTCAAGATGGCCGACGCCCCTCCACGGCCTCAGTCCGTCGCCGGCCTCGGCACGTCCAACATATCAGAGCTGCCGGTCCTCGTTCCTTGTCGACAGCTAGTGTGTCCTGTGTGTCGGGCATGCCCCCAGCGGACTTCTATGTTCATGTTCCGGAGGCGTCGCGCCGCGCTGGTTAGGTCCTTACTCAAGGCCCGGGTCCGGAAGAAGGACGATGACGAGGTGCGTAATCTCTTAATGAAGAAACTCGACGAAGGCCAGCTGGAGGACCTGCTGAGGGCCGTGGAGACGAGGGGCGGCACCGCCTCCTGTATTATCGCGGGCTCCTCGTCCGACCCAGCCTTCCTTACCTGCCGGAACTGGAGGTGGCCCGACTTGGATAGCCCCTGCCAGCTGAAGAAGCTCCCGGTCTGCAGGTCCTCCGCAGCAGCGCCCTGCTGCAACCCCTTCCACTGGAGCAGGCTCTACAGTCCTGGTGAGTACCTGTTGCTCTATACACGTGACTTTATCTCTCCTCTTAACACTCCTCTTTGCACGTTAAAAGTCTGTCCCCGCATTCGCAAAAAACATTTTTTTAAGGGTGGCAGGTTATATTCTTATCACCGGTGAAGGTTATCGAAGAATTAAAACTTTGGTCAATCACCATTTAGGGCTGTATTTGCATTTTGTTTTCGTTTCTTTTATCAACTCAACATATTTAGACCGATACCTCACATAACTCACGCATACAACAATCTCAGAGCCAATTAATTTAAACCCTGGATTAATCTTTGAACTTGAAGATTGATAATCATTCGTTTTACAAATCAATTTCCAAGTTACCTCTTTCATCTTAAGTGTAACGAATAGTCTTAAAAATCCTTTTGTTTTCGATTCTGACAAGATTAAGGAATCGTTTCACTTTATTATCAATCATTACGATTTAAGTATTAGAGGGCCAACTGTTGTAATGTTATTATTGCCCTGCTTGATCAACTTCAAACTGTTTATAACCTTTCGTGCGGCGCAGGTTAACCAACCTAAAAAAGCTCTCGGATGATTTTACCTGTCCCATATGAGCTTCAGCGTATATTTTTAAAGTCAGCTTTCAGGTATAATCAGATTCAAACTTGTTACTAAAATTATCAAAGGTTACATTTTATTAATTAGTTGTATTTCACGCGTTTTTTGTGGTAGCCTTATTTCCGATTATTTGGCAATTTACCTGCGTATTTTACGTTATAATTTTGTTATCTGTGTTTTGTTTTTTTGTGTTTCTGCCGTGTTTGATAATGATAGTTGAAAATAGCTTTTGTTTATACTCATGTATGTGTTACTTTGGTTGAAATAAGTTTTGAGTAACTTCTTCTTACATGATTTCAATTTGGCTTTTGTTTATCTGTACTGTAAGATCATTATTGTATGATCAAAGTGGAGAATGTTTTTTTTTTACTGTCGGTGATCATTTGTCTATATAACCTCTCATCTTGTTTATTTTTAGAATTATATATTCTTTTTTAATAAAAAAAATATTTTTTTTTGTATCTTTTTAGTATTTTTAAACGCGAGTAAATGAGCGAAAGATGTAATATAAATAATACTCTGAGTGTAACTGGGAGAAGGGAAAGAGTAACAGTACAGGTCGGGGGGAGGGACCTGCTCAGGTGGCGCCTCTCTGCCGCCGGCTCTTATCGTTCGTCGGCTGCTTTCCAAAGTCATCTCCTCTTAGATTATGTATCGATTCTCGTTCGATTATTTATCGATTTTATTTAATACAATATTAGCGTTCATTGAAAAAAATAATCAATTTATTTGCCATTAATTTTATTTTTATTATAGAAATTAGGCATTCTCATTCACCGTGATATGTAGGTTAGTACATTTTGTTTACAGTCCTGCTAATTTTATTTTTTAAATTTTCAATTAACAATAATTAAAAACTATTAATGAAACTATTTCAAATATCAAGCTCAATTATACCCCTGAAAATATCGACAATCGAAATATATGTTATTATAATTAATAGATACAGCTTTTCTGTATGCTTCATTAAATTTAAATTTTTCAAGGATGCATGATATCCATTTTATAAAATAATTTTCATTTGACTAGTAGTTTTAAACTATTTGAGAAATGAATCGTAAAATAATGTCTTTTATTTTCTTGGTTATCATTTTCCCCACATTTATCAATTCAATATATAAACACAAGTAACAAACAATGTATAGATAGTATTAACAAGTACATAGGCTGCATATTACTTTAGCCATGTATATTTTTGTTTAGAACAACGTTTGAGCTATAAAGACGTCATCAGACGTACTTATTTATATCTTGTGTTATTAATTAAATTGACTTCGTTATTCAATGAGCCCGATTCCTTTATATTGCTGTTCTAAGAAGAATATTCATTAATTTGAATATTTTGCAGACTTTTTATTTTTGTTATTTATCCAATTTTGAATATCAACTGTAATATGGAGTGTACAAAAAAGTAATGATTTATTATTTTTTGATGTGTTAAACGTTTAACTCCTTAAAATTGTTTTTAATTAATTAGAAAATTATCAAAAATGAATTTATTCTTAATTATTAACTATTCTTATCTACTCACTTATCATTTTGAATCTCCACATCCCATTTAACATTTTATTCGTATTGTAATATTTTTTCTTCAATTCTATCAAGGAATCTGCTACTACTTATTTATCATTAATTGGTTCTACTTTAATTTTGGACTTATGAAATTTTTTTTTAATTGATACCTTATTAATTAAAAATAGCAAGTTCCGCAACATACCATAATTAGAGACAATGTTTCTCCTTATTCATTAAGACCCTTAACGAAGACTTCTTTGCTCGTGAACTGCTCAATTGTGCATTCCTGTAATAGTTTTCGAAAGCAACTCAGCCTTGCGCTGTGACATAACAATCATTGCTTTTAAATAGCCTCTATGTATAAAAGGCCTCCAATAAATTGCGCATTTCATTTACACACAATACGCTCCAATACACTCTCTATTATTGTCGTGTAAACAGTAAATAAGTCCGGTTATGGAGATTAAATTTTACTGTTATTAAACAAAACCTCTAGATACTTAGAAGTGATTAAAGTTGTTAATGAGTTTAATTTGATATTCTTTTTTTTATATGTATAAAATGTACATAAAAAATGAATCTTATACACCTATAGTCGGTTAGTTTAAATATATGTACAACTGATGTCTGTGTGTGTATATATATATGTCAGAAAGCATTTTGACTTGTAGCTAAGTACACCTGAGGTACTGTCGGCATCTTGTTTTGAATGGCGCCGCGTAATAGCATGTCTGTCTCCATCGTTCTTCCATCTGACCCCTCTTCGTCTTCTGAACCCTTCCCCTAACCATTTTTATTCTATAAATAGTTTACTTTAACCATATGCTTTTTTTAGATCATTCATTAGAATTGAAAAAAACGAATGAGTGGAATCGTATTATTTTTTCACTTATTTTATTTTAAAAACCTTTATTTTATTGCTCAAATCCACTAAAATAACTTCAAATGTAAAAACAAATTTTTCTTTAATCTTTATATTATTACAGTCTTCTAAATTTTCATCGGGTTTCGTTCCAATTCGGAGTTTTGGGAAACAAAATAATGTTTTTTTGGTCTGTCTGGTAAAACGTGAAAATATTTGGAAAACGGGTTTCATTAAATATTATTTTTAAATATCCCCTGTTTGTGTACTTTACACTTATTTAAACTTGTTTTTTCCACGGCACCCTATTTTGAGCTAAAGGCATTTCGCGACACCCACTTTGGGAACCGCTTCCATAGGCAAGTCCTCTTACCATTTTAACCTTTCTTACCAAACCAATGAGTTTTAGCCCTTTGAATGTCTAACTTTTCAGTTTTGAATTTCATATTGATTTATTAACATTTTTCATCGGTTAAATCTGAAATGGTTTCAGTTAAGAGCTGAAAGAATGAAGTTATATTAGACTTAGATGTACCGATTATTTCTTTTGATTGCAGATTAGGTACAGACTTCCTTGTAGTTGAATGATTTTTACCTTGTCATTGTAAGAGGCAGTTCCAAGCATTTTTTCATTGATAACAAATATAGATTTATGTAATGCAGGTATTAAATAAATACCAAAATAACTTACAATCAAAATAAATACTTAGCTATTATTTATTTATTAATTTTTTTTCTAATTTTTTTTTTTATATTATCCCGTGTTTAGAAATCATTGTAATATGAGTTACCCATCGCTAAATCATATCGTTATCAGTTATATTAATAAGTAACCTTATTCCTGTTGGATTATCTCGAACAGGTTCCAAGAAGTAGCGAGTTTTCTCGGGAGTCACCTCGGCTGTTCCAAGAACTTCCCTTCGGTGACCCATTAGTTTTATCTACCTACTAACCCTTCTGTAGATATCGACTTTAAATTAATCAATACAAAACCTGCGTCTAAAAAAAAAAAGAAATTCAATTTAATTGCGTGATAATAGACGGTTTATTTCGTAATCAAATTATATAATATTCGATGCAAATGATACTGTTTGAAGTAGCCGCAAAGTTTTCCTTAGACCTATCAACAAATGTTAAAGATTTTGTTTTATTTTTTCTTCCAGATCATTATCAAACCAGTTCAGAAGTTGGATATACCGGTCTTTACAGACTGCGCAGTATTTTTATATTTTATTTAATTTTTGTACTCACGACTGTTCTTTGATTCAGCCATTCTTGTTTTCAAGTGAATAATTTGTATCAATAGTTGTTTATTACCTCTCGAACCTTTTCGAGTATTATATTTGCTTGTTTATTTGACAATTTTGTCCGTATCTCATATTTCATGACAACTTGCAATTTCTAATAGAAAAATCGATATAGTAAATAAGAATTGTTAGATCATTTCATCTAATAATGAATTTCCAATTAGTGGTTGAAGTTGTGTACATCTTGGTGTAGTGTTTTGATTTCAATTGATTTTAAATCTCTTCTCAACCTCATTTTTATCAAAAATTCAACTGCCTGGTACCTATTCGCAAATAGCTGCACACAGTTTTAAAATAAAAACGGACTATTATTTATTTCTCTGTACCCTTAAAAAAGTAACTTAATTAAAATAACATATAACGGAGATGTAACGACAAGCCTCGATTTTCAATTGCATCTAGAAACCTAAATGGAATCTCAAGGAAATATATATCAAAAATAAATAAAATGGCGGTTTTGTTTTCTACGTTTTATTTATAATATTAATTTTTAGTTGATTGTGGAGCCGGAAGACCCTACTTCTAATAAACCGCATATTCGCTTAATCGTGGAAATATTGTATAACTTTCCACGTTTGACATATTAACATTAGGCGACCATTACCAATTGTTTACCGACCACACTAATTGTCCAATAGCGATTTTGGAACATATTTGGCATTGATGAACACTACTGTATCTTTGCTGTACGTCATGGAACAGAATTCTCTTATCAAAACTAACTCTATGGGTTGTAGTGGTCAATTTTTTTCATTTGTATTCATTTTTGGAATAAATTTAGGATTATTACTGAACCCTCTTCAATTAATATAATTTTATTTATGTTGGTCAGCCTTAATATTCTATTTTTCTCGCAAATATTGATTTAATTGATTGAACTGTTACTTATTTATTCAGTTGCTTCCCGAGGCTGAGTAAACCCAGTTTTATAACTAATCCATATTTGCAATCAAATCGTGCTCAGTAATGCTGCTCTTTAAAACACAACCACCGACTGCTGATTTTTATCAGTAGGTTTGCTATGTTATAGTAGCAATTCCTAAGATTCAGGTTCGACGGGGTCAAGTTCCTAAAACGGGGGCTCAAAACATTTCCAGACCAGGGCAGCATCCGATCCGGTACAAATCGGCCTTCCATTGAAGACAGGGGATATTTTTACAATAGCCGTCCCATTGAGGTAAATATAAAATGCCGAACCCTCTCCAGCGGACCCAGACCGGTTCTCAGCGCTCCCGGTGCTCAAGAATGTTAAGAGGTTGGGAATGTCGAGGAATCGATTATTTCTTCTTCGCGTGTCCCCCGCCGAGTCCCATTTCCTAGGGGATCGATATGTGTATCACTTTCTCTCAGGTGAAGCCACCGCTTCATGAGGGACCTAGGAGTGAGGGGGAGCCTTTGGAGTGACTGGCATAGGATCTGGATCGCAATATATTTTTTTTGTTTGCTCATCTTGAATCACGGAAATACATTGTTCTAAAAATAAATTTAAAAAATCAATTTTTTTTTTAATCGTATACATGTTAAACATACATTTATATCTAAGTACGGATCTTAATGCTTTAATAGGAGATAAATACCATGAATATTAGTCTCGTATAATTTAGATTTAGAACCTAAATAGATACTCCCCACAATAAAATTAATTTCTACTCTAATCTCTACGTTATCTTCAATGTAATACTCCTATAATTCCTTGAGGCGTCTGTGTGGAAAAAAAAAGAAAAAGAAAGACCCATGACCTTTCTGCATAAAGAATTGATCAGATTTTTTTGAATTCTCAAGACTTGCATTGATTATGCTATGTATTTATGTATTTTCAGCCTCTTATTCTATGCTAGGGCATAGAATAAGAGGCCATGTTTCCGCATGGAGGGGGAATACCATTTCTAATATTTAGCACACGTAATTATTTTAATTACCAATGTACATATTATTATTTTTTAATTGAAAAAACTCATCAATACTACTTTAATAATTTAAAAATTAATTTTTTTTTTAATGAAATAGTTTTTTTTTTAGTTATGATGTATTACAGATTAAGGGAAGATATATGCAAAATTCAACAAATTCAGACAGTCACTTGAGAAAATAATTCTTGTTTGCTAAAAATATAATATTTCGGATTTACTGGAGAAAGGATGAGGGAACAATTAAAAATGTTTTGTATTTGTAGGCTATTTTGTTCGCCATTTTTACTTAAAGATTGTTGACACAACATTGTAGATTACAATTATGATTCTACTACATCATGGATATTATTATCTGATGTATTGGAAGTAAAAACCAGTCTAATACATTCTAAAATTATAGAAATATATATATAAAAACATTATATATATATCTCATTCTAAAAAGGAAATTTTCTAATTTTTTTTTGTTTCCTTTTAGTTTGCCTTCTTATAAACTTTGTTCCTTTATTCTGTTTTGTAAGTTATGTTTATTATATTAAAAATACTTTATGAATTATTTTCACCAAAATTTGTTTTTTATGTTTCGTTTTTACTGTATTTTTTATTATACCTTGAATTCCAAAGTACTTCATATTAGTGAATTTTAATTTCATATTAGTTTTAAAATATAAATGTTATGCGATACGCTTGCTCTGACATACCTTAATATGGAGCTTTTCTTTAGTTAATTTTTTTCGCTGAGGATCTGTAAGAAGTTTCTACAGTTTCCCCGCGCTGCACCAGATTGGACTTATCCTCTGTTTGCTTGCCGTGACCTCGTCTGCTAGGCGCCTGCAGTCTTTTAATTGAAAGACCGCCTTCTTTGTCGCCTTTGTGGCTTAATATACACTCTAAAAATAATCCCACTGTATTGTCCTTTTATGAAGATTTGTCTTTGAGCCATTGTTATGAAATAAGACTGTTTTTTTTTTTTATTGGATTCGCATGTTTTTATTCTGTAACTTTTCGATGTATCCCATGTTATTTTGTCTTGGCATTTAGATTAAGTGGAAGTATGAAAGTTAACTTCTAGTTCTAGAAACTTTCAGATTAATTATTGATTCCATTTTTTCTTCGCGGGCACACTCATCCTCATGTACTTGGACCCCCTCGAAGATGATATCGAGCCGTGGACCCCGAAGGAGGACCCAGGTAGAAGTGACGATGTGCCCTTATCGGATGACCCAGTCTGGTCGGCGCCCCCTCGGTTAAGGTTATGTGGAAAGTTGGCGCCACTGCTCCCCCAATAATTGTGCCTAATTAAGGAGGCTCTTGTGAGCCGCTGACAATAGCCCTACCGATACAGACGGCTCTGACTACACGCCCCGATTCTCCCTCTTTTTATTATACAGAAGGCTCTGTATTTAGCTAACTATACAAGCTCTTAAACTAGGTTGCTATTTCCTCTTTTTTTCCTGAATTTTTGTGCCTTCGTGATGATAATTGAATAGTTGTGTGTTGATGTATGTAGTAGCGGTGCGGCTAACAAAATCTTGAAATTTGTGAGGAAATACATATAAGTCAACAACATGTATGGTTTATCGGGTTAATGATATCTTAGCTTCACCGATATACTGTTGTTTGTTTTTTTTATGAAATAAATTGAACACTTGGCTAGATAAAGGTGTTATGTTAATAGATTATGAATCTGAGAAAAAAATCAATTTAATCTGTGCGTATGAATACATATATTAATATATAAATAAACATAGTTCTAAATTTAATCTATATGTATTACTATTAGACTGTAAAACTGTGAAAACATATTATGATTATGATTAATTATGATATTAGTCTATTCCGAACACTTTCCACTTACACTGGGGGTTTCAATCAAATTCTTCATTTTTAATACCCCATTTTGTATTAATTATTAAAATGACATTATAAGCTTAAATTATTTCAAGTTCCTTTAAATAATTGAATAGAGTAATACAGCGTTTTTACTATATTGCCCAAGTTAATCCTTGTATTGTTCTGATAATGACAATAACAACATAGTAGTCCTGATATGATTTATGCTCTCTGATAATTGTCGGCGCCATGATTCTTTATAACTACCGGATCAGAGCTGCCAACTGAAATTAATCTTTAAATTAATCGACTGTTATACAATTAAACTTAGGAGCTTTTAGGGATTTTTCAATCGATATTAACTATTGATCGACAATATCTTTAATTGAAAAAATGACCAGGTTATTTTCGTAAGTGCTTACATTGTTTCTTCGGGATCGTGTGTTTTTCATCATAGAGAGTTGTTATTGCCTTATAACCTCGTTTTTTATTTATCTCATTAAGGAAAAAAATATCGGTTATCTAGTCCTGTTAATTTTACGCATGGACTATTTTCTCCAAATTTTTATTGCCTTTAAAAGAGATAAAACCAATATTCGTTCTTGAAAAAAGAAAAAAAAACGTGTTATTTTTGCTGATAGAAACGAAATTCAATAAAAATGTTTATTGCTTGAAGAAATAAGATGAGTGATAATATTCATTCAGACTGATTAGTATTTCCACATTAGATACTATAAAATTTATCAATTAAACACCACAAGTATATAATTTAACTAAAATAGCCTATGAGCTATTTTATTATTTTATCAGGATGCCTTTGATTTTGTTGTAATTAAATACGGAATATTCTTTTATATTTTATATTATATCACATTATGGTGCACATTGTACTATCTCTTTGGTATTGTGTATTTTTACTATTAACGAAATAAGTCTCACTCTCAAGACTTCATAATTTTAAATTATCCCTTTGTTAATGTAATTTTTATTATACAATTTATATGTATATAAAAAAAAACTCATTACCTCAGTTACTTGTTTTACCTTTTTTCAGATAAATTGACTCTGCTAAAAAAATTTAATTTTTTTTTAATATTTTTTTTTTGTAAAAATAATAATTAACCCTAATTTGCTAACTAATCTAATTTATCAACTGAAGTATATTAAAAAAGGTGAAATAAATAGTTTTAAATAGTCATGAATATTTTTGTTGAATTAATGAACAAAGGTCTAACATAGTATGTATTTGATTATGAAAGCTTTAATAGTCGATAACAAAAATTATAATTTATATAATTGACATATTTATATAATTTTGAATTATTGTTTTAACTAATTATTTAATTGTATTGATTAGTACAAATAACAGCTTAAATCATTGGTTTGATTATATAACCGAAACGTATCAGCTAACATAATATAAATAATAATTGCTGAAACGTTAACTTGTTTAATTTATTATAAAATACTATATTATATAAAAATATAAATAAATAAATATTCACATAGTTCTTTTTGAAACAGAACTCTTTATTAGTTTATTCGTTGTCAAACCCTTATGGATTGTGGTTTTAGAATTGTAAATATTTATAAAAACATATTTGTCAGTTTTTGTAAATATTAAATATTTTAAATACAATTTATTTATATATTTGTAATATTCGACTGCTGTTGTTGTATATATGTTGTTGCTCAAGCAATAATGTACTTTGACTGGATTGAAATACCGCCCACATTTGTCATGATAAACTGTTAGGCTGTTTTTCATTTTCTACAAATACCTTCCCTTTTCCGATCTAATTTCAATTCATTCAATATTTTCGTTTTGATCCTGGTTTTTGTTATACGCATAGTTTTTTTTTTTTATTTATCTAATTGGAAATATTTTGTGCTATAGGTTAAAAAAAAAATAGGTATTTCGCTCATTGCTAAAAGTTAGGGTACCTGTTTTATGGAAGTCGATTATTCTCAATAGTTATTATTTAAACATTATTCTGGATTGTAAGCAGTTTTTTTTCTTTCTTAAGTTTTGTTTTAGACGATTCTGCATTCCTAAATTATTAGCGCTGTTCTAAGATTCCTGTTTTAAAATTTTAAAAAAATTCGTGTCGAAAATATAGTTGATAAACCTGATGGCGAGATTCAAGATTGTTGTCAAAAGTTCAAACATGGCATTAAGGCGGTATATGTGGGTATTAATTCTTATAGGAATTACAATATTTCTAATATTGAATTGAGTTTAAGATATCTTTCTTTGTAATAAAAGATTGAACACTATCAGTTTTCTTAAAGTAGCTTGCAACCTTCAATCTTAAGTTGTAAACTTCATGATGGCCTGAAGCTAGAACAAGATAGAATCTTGTTTTATCAGATTGGACTCGGGTGATATGTATGTGTAAACTAAAAATGCTTTCGATTTCGCTCACAATTGTTCAAAAGGAAATACAATGTGAATAAAATAATTGTCAGATTTATTTTTAAGTTTTTCTGATTTTTCTTTTATTCTGTTTTGCTTTAAAATATAATTGTACAATGTAGTAACTCTAATAGATTTAAAAAATCTTAGCTCTAGATCTTACCTTTAGCTAGCTAAATTAGTTAAATAATATCAGTAAACATTGAGGTATAAATTTGTATGATGTTATAAAACTGTATAGTCATAAATATAGAAATTTGTAAAAATAAAATCATTTAAATCTTGGAATATAATAGAAAAAAATCTAATAAATATTTCTACTTAATCTATAATATTATGATTTGTTTCTGTAACAAATAAGCATAGTTTTTATTAAATTTTATAATTTCTTATTTCTAAAAAATACAGGTTGTTACTCAACTATATTTAGTTTTTTAGTTTAAAAATATCTAAATTATTATCTTACATCTTGTCGTTGTTCTGTAAAAAAGGCGGATATAACAATTTTCTTGGGTGAAAAACCTGTAATATGTTTATAATGAGTTTAGTGAAAAACGTCTTCCATGTAAAATACTTTATTTTAATTAATCATTAACAATTATATTAATGAAAACTCATCCAATAAAGAAGGTATAATATTAAATAATATGTTCTTATTTTTTGAGACCCTGATTGTGTTTCATTTAGTTTAATGAATAAGTATCAATCCAGTATAACGAATTAAATCCGTCCATATCAAATTAATTAAATACCCTTTTTTTAGGGTTTGCAAACTTGATTGCACATAAGTAAACAACTAAAGTTGTTTAAATAAATAAATTCTATAATTTTCAAAGGAAACTTCGAGTTGAAGTTCCAAATCAACTCCTTCCTTATTTTTTATTTATTTTTTTTTTTTAATAGAAACATCCTCGACTTAATACACTCATAGATAACTTACCTATCTTCGGTCCGGCTGTTCGGGACGGGAAAATATTTTGGCTGAAATTGTTTTTTCCAAAAGAACAGACGAGAGCGTTTAGGTGGCGCCGCCCGCACTGAATTTCGGATGTGTTCGAGGTCCGAGCAGCGCTGGCCTTGGTCCGAGGCAGAACCGGTTTGAGGAAATCAGGGCCAATATAGCCGTCACACGGAGGACATTCTGTTCCCAAAACGTCTCCGGCTTTATATCTCCTTCTGTGGAAATTCGGGAAAAAATATATATGATAGTACGAAACGGCACGTGTGCTAGGTGTCACAAGTCGGAGTGTGTTAGTGTTTGTCGGATTCATGTAGGTCAAAAATGAAATTGGGTTGTATAATTTGTATATTAATTAGCACAGAAATTTGCATCTCTAAAACTCGTAAATATGATGAATCATTATAGATGTAAATACGGTAAGTGGAGAAGCTATTGGTTGCACTCCACTGACTGGTTAAGAACATTGACTTGAAAGAATGAACCCTCGAGAGAGTGCCTCGGAGAAATGATTCGAATTTATAGAAAAACAAATGATTTTTAAATTTAAGTTTAAATTTTAAGGAGAAATATTATTTGATTTATTTTTATATTAAGGTTAATGCTAGATTCCTACAAGGATAACATTCTTTCGAAAGCTTTATGGACTGTTGTCTTATTTGGTTTGTAGCTGTGATATTATGAACTGATAAAAGAAATAAGTAATTGTTTGAAAATATAGTTTATTAATTTATATCGATACTTAGGAAATAAACCAGTTTATTTCTCACTTCCTGTCACCTTCTATGACTTTATATATGAGATATTAATTTATCTAAACTCCTTAACTTTCAAATGAAATTCCAATCTATATTTTTTTTTTCACCTAGCAACTTATTTTTAGTTTGTTTTTTTTCTCCTTTATTTAATTTTCAAATTCTTTCACACTTTATATTCAATCATTTTTATTACCCTTGAAAACGGGAGATGTTTAAATATATTTTGAAAATCCGATATTTAAGTCCGGTCAGACTATTTCAGTAAGGATAAGACCTAGCAGATTTTAAAGGCAATTAAATTGTTCATTGCGATAAAACGAGTTTTATAAAAATAGTTTGGATTGGTTAAGAGAAAACGGCAAAACATTGTAAAATCGATTATACACATCTACCGTTTTGTCCAGGCTTATCTCGTCTGAAATTCGTATTATCAGATTAGTTACTTAGACACAGAGGATCTAAAAACATGCGATTCCATTGAACCTCTGAAGAAAAATTTGATAAAACAATTCATGAGAATCCCCAGGTTTCCTTTCAACCCATCTTCAGTAGCGTTCTGGAAAATGAGATAAGGTTATAGGAACTGAGGAATTTTCAAGTTGTTGTCCTGTTCAAAAATGTATTATTTTTTTTTTTTTTTGTGTAACATCATTATATGTTATAAAAAAATGTATTCTTCCGTTCGAATTTTTTAAAATTATTAATGTACTTACAGGTTGGATTTGCTATTTTTATACCGATCTATTCCTTCGTCGGTTCATCTCCTTATGCTAAGTAAAATACCATCTTGTATCAGTACTGGAGTTCTATTAATGGGTAGATTCTCTACATGTTTATATCATGTCATTTGATCACTAACAGGCAATTTATTTCTTGTATATAGTCGTATACAGTTGTAAATAACAATAAATAAATTATTTAAAAAAAAATCAGCCTTTGTAGTTATATATGCTGCAATAAATCGTCGTAATCTTATATTCGATTTTTTAAAATTTGTTTTTCTGTTGAGAAATGTATACCATTATAATTTGCCATACTGAATTTGAAGAACATATCGGTGATGTATCATGTTTCGAAAGAGAAGTCAAAGCAGACAGAGAAGAAGGCTATATACTAGAAGCTGAGGAAGCGGGCTGAACGCAATTAGTGCTATAGCACAAGCGACGTTCTGTCCCACCACCATGTGGGTTTCATCTCATTCTCCCCATTCCTCTTTATACTTCTCAAAAACTGTCTATTTCTTTGCATTCTTTATTTTGTTTCTTTAATACTACTCTTACAAAAGGTTTTTATCTCTCAGAATTGTCTAATATTTCCTTAAAAAAAAAAAAAATAATATGAAACTTCATAGCTAATATTATTAGTATACTATTTGTCAAAACAAATTTGTTTTGAAATTCATTGTGAGAAAATTAGACACTGTCAACAATTCAAAGAATTTAAAATAAAGACTCAAAGCAAGATCATAGCGTCTAGTAGATATAGATCATTTGCATCTCCCTCTCCTAGGAATCATAAAACATCATAAATAGGAACATACAAAGTGTGGAAGAACACTTTTGAGCATCTTAAAAAAACATATTATAAATATTGAAGAATCATCAATACATTAAAAAAAAAAATTGTTGACATTCATTGGTATTTTAAATCACAATTACAGTTGAATTCTTAGACATGAAGCAATTTGTCATTTTTAAAATAAATAAAACATTGTATTAACATTTTACTTTTCGTAGTATTTAATTGTTGATTTTTCTACCAACCAAATATAACACTTGTATATTTTATAAAATGAAGTCCCAATGATGTACAAATAAAAAGATTACATTATATAATTATAAAAAGATGTACAGTATATTATATAATTATAAGTAAATAATATTTAATGTTATAAGATATTCTGAAAATTATTTCCTATTAAAAAGAATTTCTTGAAATAAATACTTTTAATACAGATGTTCGTCCGTAGTTCCTCGCCTTAATTTGTACTGAATAATTTTTTTTTATACCTAAATCTGTTTAAAATATAACATAAAAGCTTATTTTATGTTACAGTTTACTTAATTTCCTTGCTAATTTATCTCGTCATTTATTGTAGATATTTTGGAATCGTCTAAAATATGTATATTAAGAAAATTTAATGATTGCTTAATAAAGAGTAATTCTTATAATTGTACGATGTTTGACAAAAAAATTTTGCGAAATTTTAAAATTTCTATGATTGTATACTGATATTTATTATTCTGCTTTAAACATGTTTTGTTATATATGCATACATATATAATATTCAATAATCAATATCATAAATGCGATTCGCATTGTATGTTAGCACCATTGTATAATTTTTAATTTATCTATTTTCTCAAGAAAACTTGGAACACACTTTGCGTTCTTATTGCCTTAGCGATTTGTAGTTGTTTTTGTTATTTTTCAAAGACATTCCTTCTACAATCGGATTGACATTCAGTAGCAGCTACACTCCATCAAGGACCCCTTTACCTCAGCAAATACTCCTCAAGGATATTCAATGACACTGAGATAAAGTTTGAAAAGCATATGATTGATTTATATAGAAAATTAGCCGTTTTCGAGATACAGAACCACTTGACCCTAAGGTGAGTAAATATCTGGTGGAGAATTAATCGAGTGTCGTGAATCAGAAATTTCTAGGATTTTCCTTCGATTATATTTTATACGATAACTGCCTTATTTTACAACCATTCAGCCCGCTTTCCTTGTTGCAATTTATTACCGATTCTATGAATGGGCACCGTTTATCGAGTACAATTTTTTTGTTTTATTACGCGTAGTTCGTTTATCTGGTATCAATTACAAATTAAATCTAAAGAGGGAAATATCGTTATATCATGTGTAGATCATCTTAGGATTTTTTAATTTAATTCATTCTGAGTAGATGTTCTCAGTCGTTAATACATTTGTTAACACATATACAACCCTGTTTAATGTTGTTGTTATTTAATTAAAATAATTCAAATAGAATCATTACAAAACAAAATTAGGGAAGTGAGTCATCGCTAGAATTAACACTTGATTAATTATTTATTAACTGGTGGTTTGAGGTTATTTATATTGAAATTAATGATACATTAGATTAGGTTTAGTTTAATACTTTTCTTTATAATAGAATTATTAGTACTTAATGTTGAAGCTAATTTTATTCTATGTTTAATGCGCGTCCTATTGAACTGAACGTTTTGGTTCTCTTCATTTAACTGATGTTAGAATCATTTTTAATTCAAAAGAAATTAGGTCTGTTTGACAGTCCAATTCGTTTTGACGGAATATTGAATAATTATTCCCGATGGAACAACAGAGAATACAAATGTGACGGATGTTGGTACAGCCCCTTAAAATAAGGATGTTTTCCTGGCCTCTTTTTCGCTGTCTGGAACGGAAGCCGGTATCAAAATGCACGGTGTACAGAGGACACGTATTGTATGTATGGCATTTCCTGATCGATTTCCGGAAAAGCCTTTGAACGAATTGTAAGTGTTGATAACCATTAGCTGAATATAATAGAAACGTCGACGCTGGTACCATCTACCATTTATCTACCATCTGCTGGGACGTTTGGGATATGTCTTCACTTCCGGACATATGAAGAAATATTCAGGATCTTTAGCAAGGATTTCTTCTGTAAGAGTACCCTACTTTAGAAATTATTTCTACTTAAAATATGCATATTTACCTAGGACCCCAACACTTTATATCATAATTTATCTAGATTTCGGTATTACTTAGTTTTCTTGAATAAAGGAGTTTATAGTTACGGGAGCCCTATAGTTTTTAGCAGACCAGTTTAAGACAACGTAGGCGGCCGAGCGATAGAACGAGAATTCTCTGAAAGTATGGCACATCTCCCATTTCTTTCTGATGCCAACACCTGCCTCAGAGAAAGACTGTTGGGTTTTAGATCTTTAGGACTCTACAACTGTGGAAATGTTTGGGAAATATATCTTAATATTTTGTAAATGGGACAATTACTATTATGTTATTATTCAAACAAGGAATTCGGAATGGTTTTAGGAATTGAAGTATTGTATTTGGTATGTACAAATTTGTCAGTAAATATTTTCGTAAGTAGTTCTTTCTCTTTATCCTTTTAAAACATTTGAATTATTTTTGATAATTGCGGATTTTCTTTGGGAGGGTTGGTAATGAAATGAAAAACAGTTACTAAGAAATAATAAACCGTTGACCTTGAAAATGAAAAGAATATATTTAATATTGTGATCCAAATTTAATGTAGCCTTCGATCTATTTACAACGTATTCTAATGTTATATTTTTTAAATATTTATATATAACAGTTTTGGTATAACTAACAATTGATATTTATGTTGATGTAACATTCAAAACCTGTACAATTAGATATATATTTCTTTCCACTTGACATCAATTTTAAATTCTTTTCTCAATTCATTAGAATTTAAATTATCTATCTAATGATTATAAAAGCTACTAAAGTAGTAGTTTCTCTTGTAGAAATAATAGTTTTTCTTGTTATTAATGTATTATGTCTATTTTATACCTTTTTACCTTAATGTATTATGTCTATAATATACCTTCACATATTGAATGATAAATATGTTGATGTATTATTATGCTTCGCTTATCGCTTAATTGTATGTAGTATATGGTTTATTACATAAAGATAGATTTGGTTTGTCATTAGGTGGATTGGATTCTGATTAGTATATAGAATATTTTAAATCTTTACCAAATATTCGTCGGATGAAATAATAATACAAATATAAATGTGTATACTCATTTATAGAAACGTAATCTTTTTGTAAAGTGCCACTCTTATCAATTATAAGGTGTATTTTAATTGGTAGAATTACCGAAGAAAAGATAATATTTGAAATTATATATTAATTTTATCCTAATTCCTAATTTTAGATATTTTGAAGACATTGCTCCCGGAAAGTTGCACAATGTTGAGCAATACCTAACTAATTAGAAATAATTTAATATGACTCCTAATAAAAAAAATTTAAATTACCTAAACATTCATTTAAATTTTTTATATTTATTTTTATGCTATTTCATTTAATATAATATTAAGGGTTTGTTAATTAAAGTTTTTTTTTTTTTTTGTTCGCAGAATCTCCACCACCTCCTCCCTACTCCCGCTTTTGTAGCGAGAGTTTGAAACCTGAAGGTAATTTCATTTATTTGTCATCACTTTTTGCATTTAGTAAAATTTCATTTAATATTGAATAAGATTAGACTAAACATTTTATAATTTAGGTTATATTGTTAGACATTTTTTTTACTTAGCATCATTTAATATTTTTAATTGATTAGCTTTATATATGCACTGTGTACATATTATTTAAAATTTTATATATAGAGGTATCTTTTATCAAATTATCTTTTGTTACTATACAATTTGCTTGGTACGACTGTTTCTTACTATCATTATATTTTATTGCTCCAGTCCGCTATGTATCAATTAATGGGCTTGTTCTTACATAATTCATGATGTCAGAGTAAAAACTGGAAGTCATTCAATTCGGCAAGAGGAGATATCCCCCTTCATGGCACCTGGCCAAGGCGGGCGAGCCCCGCTGACGAAGAGTCCAAAGTAAGCTCTTGAGAATATTAAGAAGCAGAAGGAAGCCGCAGGCTGCAAGGTTATGGCTAAGTCAAGGAGAACACCATAGCTTTGGATAAAGTGAAGGATGGGTTACCTACTTTTCACGCAGCTCTGCTTAACTTATTTTCGTTGCTTACATTTATTCATCTTAGTAATACTGTAGTGTCTCTACTCTATATGTCCTCCAGCTTTATTAAGATCATTACGGAGGACGCGATACGCGGACAGAGGGCTCATTGAGCCGGGCAGTCCTTGAATGGGAGGAAAGGGGGCAACTTGTCATATTAGAACTGGGAGCAGAAATAATAAATAATAAAGACACAAGAGGGAGCCCCGCGGGACGCCAGGTAGTCCTGCTATTGTAGTCTACCACAATGGTCACAATCTCTCCTGATCTTTGCCTGATTCTCCATTAAATTTTCACAATGGGTCCTCTATTGGATTTCGTTTGAAGCGATCACGTACGCACTGATAGCAAGTCATTCTCTATTTATTTTTCATCTCTGCATGCTAAATACATTGGATGTTTATATTTGCGCTGAGTGCCTCAACTGAATCTTTTCATAGAACGTTTTATTTTGTTCCAATGATCTCCAACGTAAACACATATTTATTTTTCGTATTTCCTCCTTATAAAACTTTTTTAAATGCCAAAAATTTAACTTATTTTAATATAATCCTATATAAGTTCAAACAATAAACATTACATCTGAAATTATTTACATTTTCGTTACATTCTTCCTTTTTTTCTACATCTTAAGTACTACGAACTTTGATGCAGCAGTACTTAACATTTCTTCTGTGAAAGGAATTATTCGGTTAAACTGGCAAATACATGTACATTAAAATTTGTTTCATAAATCTTGACATTACATAAAACATATTATTACAGAACAAAAAAAATTGGCATGAGTATCTTCAAAATTATATTTCTTCGAAAACTCATTTTTAGCTGATATTTGATGAAGTCTCTAGAGCACTTGAAATTATCATCCATTACGTTGGCATCTTTTATCATTGTGGTATCTTATCTGTTCAATAAAACTATATATAAATTAAAGATATCCACTCATGTGCATAATGTAGATTCCCAAGATGAAATAGTTAAATTGCAATGTAGTTCTATGTTAAAACTGCTAAGCCTGTTTCATTTGCGTGATTATCAATGGTTTATTAAATTAAAATGATTTTTTTGAGATATATTGTATTTTTCATGTTTATAAATAGTTAATATATTTGTACGAAAAAAGTTATATTTTGTTTGAATGATTATAGTATTATTAATATCTTCAAAATTCATACAGAATGTATTCTTTACTGTTTTAAAAAATATTTCTTTGGAAAGAGGAAAATTTGTTTAAGTACACATATTCTATTTGGTGTGCCTGATAACTTATTTCTTGCATTGCAGACCGAGCTCCCAGTGAAAGCAGTCAGTTGGAGCTTAGAGGGTCTCTAAGCACCAATGGGGAGGGTAAGTCAATCTTATCTTTTTTTGTAATCGATCGATTTAAGTTTTACTTTTATACAAAAATGCATGTTTTATTTTATATATTTATGATATAAATTTAATTTAGTAATAGACGATTTAAACGCATTTTTGGAGAAAAGCCTCTTATTTTGTCTCAGCTTCACTCTTTAGTTGATCATAATTGAATTATTGTTCTTCAATAAATGACAATGAGATATGAAAAAGTTGTTTTCTGAATATATTGCTATACTTTTTAATTATACTGTATAGTAGGATATAAATAAATACATTTATTGCTATTCAAAAATATTTTGAAGTTGATGAGTAAATAAAGCCTTGAACTAGAACGACCTTGAATTTGACCGTTCTACTTCATATGAATAATGTTTCCCTTATAAATTTTTTAAAAGTTTTATTTTGCAAAAACTTTTTTTAGTAATTTATTTTTGTACTTAAATATGCTTAGAGCGTCACTGATTTCATGAACATATATGATTGACAAAAAATTTTAATTTATGACGGACTTCTGCTTTAGTGGATTTTTAGGATGAAAATTAATATTTATAAGGTGTGTTATCATCATTTAATTTTGGACATCCACATAATTCTTCAAATTAACAAGTTTAATATTGTCTTGCTAGAATCAACTAGGCCTTAAGGAAAATTGTACATACGAAAAAAAATAATTCATGATTCTTCTGGTGGGTGCTGAACAACTTCTTTTGTTTTTAAAATTTTCAATCGTCGTTGGATTTTGCTTGATTAATTTAATACATTTCTCTTGTAGGAGATTTTGCCCATTCTTATACCTCATAAGTAAAGTTCTTTCGTAATAATCACTTATTGATTAATTGTTGTTTTAATATTTTTTATTTAATTTTTTCATCAACCCTATAAATTATATTATATGTAGTGCAAACAAATAAATAATAATCTTTAGAGTGTAAAACAGTAAATCTTCATTCAAGGAACAAAACATTCGTTCCATTACAAAATATGTTGATTTTGTCTTTTGTTTTTATTCAGAGATAGGCCGAGGATTGTTAAGAATTGTTCGATTAGAAGGTTGCCTGGCGTCATGGGTCAGTCTCGGGTGGAATGCACTTGGCATTGGTGGGATTTGTTTGTCGGATCTTCTCTACAACTTACCGGCCATCATTAAAATCAAAGTTAATAAATGTTTTTAAAATGATTCATATCATGTCAATACCATATTATAATAAATAAATAAAACGAATAAATTGAAATAAAATTTATTCCAGAAATATCTAAACGAGCTCATTGTGGTTAGACCGCTAATTATCTTTTTATAACTTTATCGCTGAATTGTTAATTTATATTTTGCCAAAATGATTATATTTGAATTAAAATTCAAGTATACTATTGTTGGATATAATTTAAAATAAACAGAATTGTGTCTTAAAACAGCATATATTTTATATCACTTGGTCTCTTTTTATTATCACTTCATACTTCTAATAAAAACTCCAAGAAAATAAAAAAATAAACATGGGACTTCATATATCACTGATGACCTACCACAAAATCTTTAAAAAACATATCATTAATGACAAAATATAATGGTACAAAATGTAATAATGTGCATTTACCGTATAATTATAACGCACTCGACCGTAGGGAAAGTGACATTCAAATATGCAATGTTAGATCACTATCAACTTCAACAAATATTATTTTTTTTAATTTCAGACATTTGACACCTTATTTATCGATGTGACATTTTAAAATAGTTGTGATATTTTTTTAAGTCACATTTTTATAAAATATTGCAATTTTGAGTTGTAACAATTATCTCGTTGGTATATGTTGAGATTGATTGGAAGTGTGCAATCCAATATATTCGTCCATTTTTAATGAAGTCCGGTCTAAAATAGATTTTAATGAAAATGAAAATAATCGATTATTCCATTTTTATTTTATACTGACATTGATTTTAATTAAAATATTTCCTTATCTCAAAACATTTTAATTTTTTTCAATTTATGTTAAATATATATATTGCGGCTAGTAGCGAAAAAAATAATGATTAATCTTCCCGATCCTTCGTATGCATGCCGTATTGGTAAGAGGCGAAGAGGTGAAGAATGGTTTATTGAAAGGTACTCTAAACTAGTGAGACTAAGTGGCAGATTTTCTGATTCTTATTTATCCTCACCAAGGCCAGTGAGGTACAAACTTGGCTGACGAGCCCCTCCTTAAGGGTCGGTACAGGTAACCATAGCGACGTTCCCCTCTCCCAAGGTACTTGCCTCTCTTCTGGATACCTCAGGGGAAATCATACTGTGTGGGGGAGAGCTCTTTCTTCACCTAAATGGTCAGCAACAATCATAGAGTACGATCTAACTTGAAGATTCTATGATCAAGTGTTACATGGATATGGTTTAATGAAGGGAACATACTACAAACAAAGTTTTCAATGTCAATGGATATGACATTCTGTTATAGACTGTTGAAGTGAGATGTGTCATCTCTGATCTTTATTTAAGACATTTCGTGGTTTCCAGTTTTCATGGTGCCTGAAACGCTGATTGGTTAGTAACTGATAACGTTATGAGATATGTTTTGTTGTCGGGATCTTCCAATTATAAACTAGTTGAGAGTTTTTGCATTTATTTATCTTAACTAATAAATTATTTCGATAATATATATTTTTTTAATAATACGAATTTCATATATTTGAAGGCATGAAACCTTCTCCCTGCCAGACATTTTCATAATTACCGTGCCAAATCTCTCCTCTCCTTCTTAAAGAAGAACTCGGTGTTAGCCCTGATCAAACATTCTCCGACCGATGCCAATATTGGTGCACTGCCATTGCGCTAGCCTCAGGTATACTACGCACACACAGAAATAGCATCCTTTGCTGTTTCAGCTGTTATTATTTTAGCACTGCTCTCAGCCCTCCGATCGGATAAAACAGTTTATTGTCAACCACTTATCGATACTGCGTCACCTTTTAAGCAAACAGAAGCCTAGCCAAAATAGAGTCGGTAAAAGATCGCTTAGCGTCAGTGGCAGTTGACCAATGCAATGGTATGGTCAGTCGGCTGTCAACACAGGCTCCGTATTAATGGTGTTTGAGTACGGTTGACGTCTGCGGTCCTCTTCGGGGTACTCCGCAGCGTATTGTTTCAGAATGACCCTGCTCCCACGAAGGCTGCTGTATCGCTATCAAAACATAAACAACATGTAATAGTGCAAGCTTCTTAGGAGTTGTATTTGTTAAGGTAATAATTGCATTATGTATGAGTCAGTTATGCTGCTAATGCTTTTGTAACAAAGTTGTTATGCTCTGTCGGCTTTTTCATATTACTGTTATAGATTTTTTTGACTTTTTATTTTCTATTGTACTCGAAAGTATAAGAACAGACGCTACACTACTAATGTATTTAATTTTTACTACCCTAAAGTAATGATTTGTTTCAAGAGTCGTTTACTTGGTGCACCATCATGCCTACATCGCTTGTTCCAAATTCCAAATTTAAAATTTATGACATGGTGGCCTGGATGAGAATGCAGCGTAGGAACGATAAGATATAAGAGAGCTGACGAGCGGAAAAGACGTCCTACTTTTCTAATAGTTCCTATTAAAGAACTATTAGGAATCGTGGTTGTTACTCGCCGCGCGTTTATTAGTCGTTGCCCACGTGCATGGTATATCAGCTGCGTTTATCGCTTCCCCTTTTAAATCTCCCTCCCTCAACTTTCCCCCTTTCCTTTGCATAATCCTAGCGGATAAGTAAAACGGTGAGCTAGTGTATTAATAACTAGACAAAAAGTTCTTTCCAAAACTTGGCATGGAATGTAATTTAAGTCCCATATTATAAATATAGAATTACTAGAATGGATCTACTAGTATACTTAAAATATGGGACTTCCATGGAACTAATGGTAGTTAACGGAAATTGCGTCTTTCATATTGCCATTTTAGGTGGTATGTTATTTTATATTACATTAATTTATTTTGGTGGTATGATGATATATATGATATAATGGTTCCATCATTATTCGAGTTGCATTTATTTCATGTTTGGTTAACCCGTTTAAATTCAAAACGGTTAAAGTAAAGAACGAGAAAAAAAGAAAAAGGATAATAGCGTATCATAAGAAATTATCTTGTAGCAGCGAGGTGGAACGGAGAATCTCTTTTTTCTTTCTTAGACCCTCTGCTCGCTCTATTTACCGTGTATCTTTGATAATCTCTTACTCTCTAATTCTGTTTGCTTCTGTATTTTTTTTTTTTTTTTTTCAAGCATATATATTCTAGTATTGATTTGTTAATTATTTTTTTATATCTTCCTTTCCTGACACACAGTTCCTTCTAAACTATTTTCGAGTCATTTATTCATTTCCAAATTATTTACTTGCTTATTAAATAATTTAAAAACAAAGTGATTATTTTTATATGATATATAATGACATTATATGTTATATGTATCTAATGATATGTGTAAAGTGTTTAGTGTATTATTCTGGTAATAATAGTTAATTAGAAATATTGGTCTAAATTCAGAAATTTTCAGCTGATAATTAGTGTTTTATTATTATTTAGTCATTTATAAATTTAATTAAATCGATCCGAACATTTTATTAATATTTTAATTATATGATGCACTTCACATATTATTCCAAATACTCATTATTTTTTGGAATTTTTAAGTTTAAAAAGTGTAGATTTTATTAAATATTTGTATTTAATTTTTAATCATACTGCTTAGTATACTGAGTTAGTTAAAGATATCACACCCAAAGTTAATGGCCTAAACCGTATATTTTATTTTAAAATTAACAAATATGATTTATTTAAAATTAACACTATTATTAACAAATATGATTTATGTACACTTTAAAATTGTATGTGTTTATTGATAAGTAAAAAAGATGCAAAATTATTGACCTATGAAATCAAAATATTCTTCATAGTAATGGATACATGATCGGAAATCGCCCTGGTGCCGAATACACACGAACTCTGACGAGTGTAGCCGAGCCGAGGCGCCGTCTGGGAACTATTTAATTACGATCTGTAGAATTACCGATAGCTATTGTCTCATTGTCGTTCGAGAGCCATTGTACGCTTATTTATTCGTCCATTGTCTGCTGGTATCGGGCGAAGGTCACGTCTGCTGTAGAAAGCGGGCGTCGATTGTCGTTTCACAAAGCGCCCGATCGCTTTGGTCTGTCGGCTAACGGTAAGTCGTCTGCAAAAACGTTTCTGTCTCTGTCGTTCAGAGCTTTCGAACGCAAGAGGCGGAAGGAGAAAGCAAATCGGGGCCCTTTAAAGGAGTCGGATACCTTTTGAGGATTGGGTTGGCCCTGCTCTTGCAAAAAGGGATTACATTAAAAAATGCTTGTAAACAAACATTTCTGATTTTTTTCATCAAAGGATTTCTAGTTTTATAGGTCCTGTTGAAAAATCGATCTTTTGGTACGCATAGCAATCTATGCAATTAAGTGAGTTGTTACAGCAAAATATTCCCCTGTTTGACTGATATATTTGGATAATGGTTATTTAAATTTGCTCCTATGTGGATTATTCCAAAGAGATTTCAGGAGCTCCATGATCAAGCTTGGTCTAATAAGATGGACCGATTATATCACAGAGCCAAGGCAGGGCCGGACCTCCCAAGTAGATGCACTGACCCCATGCTCCCTCATACCACTTTCTATCGGTCGGATATAGGATACGCACTTCTTACACACATAACTTACTATTCGTGATAAGTATGTTGCCCCATGAAAGAGAATTTTATATTGTACGGTAAATAGTATTTTTTAAAAAAAGTAAGTTGTCTGACCACTGACCCACCATATTTAAGCAAAACTTTCACTTTTTGTGATAAGCTGATTGCAGATAAGGAAGTCGGATGTCATACTCACATAACTAAAATTAAGATCTTTGGCATATCTTGAAGCCTTTTTCTGATAACTTTTTTTTTTGTACAAGTACCGAATTGTATAAAGTTATTTATTATTATTTTTGCAGCCTCGGTGGGTGGCCGAATTAACTAATTTAAATATTTATTTCAACAGATTTATTGATCCCTTTTATTTTATATCTCTCGCGATTTGACCCAAGTATGTATTTATTGTAATTATGATAATGCCGTATAAGAAAGAACCTGTTCTCCCTATTTAGGCCGAGGCATGTAAATAACGAGCTTTCAAAGGTTCCTAAAATAGCAAAACTGCTCAGATATTTAAATTTGATACTTGGTATTCTGAATAGCCGTTTTAACCGGACGGCTAGAACCCCGGGGTAAAACAAAGATCACAGGATAGTTCCCCGAACGATAGTACCCATTTCGCCTGGTCCACGCTGGGATCCTATTACCTTAATTATGGAAGTTTAACCAGTTGAAAATTACGTGTTAAAAAAATTAAATAAAAATTTTAAATGGTATCCAAATGTTATTAAAATGATTTAGTAATTTTTTATCACCATTATATACCTGGAAATACCCAAATTTCAGTCAGAAAATCGTCAATAAGTTGTATTGATTTAAAAATATGTATTATATTTTAATTTTGATTTTTTATTATTTATATCCTGTTATTCCTATGTATGGTTTCTTGATCATCTCCTTTCTCTGACAACTTTTATTCCAAAGCATGTGGTCAGGAATTTTTTTTATCTATGTATATTCATTTATGCTCTAGGGTTTTTCAACACAAAATCAGTTGTAATTCTCATTTGTTTGGTTTCCTCTAGTATACATTACTAAGCTGTTCAATGGAATAGTGCGACGTTGATATTTTCCTCAGTCGACGTGACGCCTCTGTGACGGATTTGATTGAACATTAAAAACAACTCGAGCGCCGGCGCCAACTTTATGAGCCGCTTGACATTTAACGACGGAATTAAAAAAAAAAATATGAAATGAAAAATAATAATCTAAGATTCTGAGAAGTGTTGTTATCGGAGCGTTGCAATATATTTCACAAATCAACTAGATAATGCGCATATATCTTAATATTTTCTGCCTTTGGACGCATCCGAACGCCACTCCGTAATCCAACTACGGGATAATATTAAAGGACATCACGTACTATACAAGTGAAAACGTTGACAATGCACTTAAGTGCGCCTATGTGTCAATGACCTCTTACCGGTCGATGAATCATACAGTCGACTTTAAATATCGATAAACAGCTTGTAGAAATAGTATGTAGTGCACAAGGTAGCTTCCATAATGATTGAGCTGTGGTATTTCGTCCCCTTTACATACTCACTGTACGATATTGAAACACAAGAGATAAGATATCTGGAAAATACAATATCTCATTGGCTTGAGCAAACAATAATTGAATCGATGAGTAAAAAACAATAATCGAAATTTATTTATTTTTTGGAAAATTTCTTATATATTTTTAAAACTATATCTGTCTGTGTTTTATATACAAATGAAGGGCTCCTACTGAAAAGATCCTTGCTGCGAAATTTAACAAAACTATTTTTCAACTTGAAACGCTAATTTATGATTAATTTACTAGTTAATTAATGATGTTCTTCAAAAGTGACGTATGATGTCATGTAATTGAAGTGATGTCAGAAATATTCCGACTACCATATTACAAGATTGATCCCAATTCATAAGATTGAAATGTTGCCTATTATTTTCAGTTTCTTGACCAATAAATTACCGCATTTACTCATCATATTGAAACAAAAATAAAAATTATTATTGCAAATGGGAATTCATTAATATTGATTTTATGTTTAAACAATTTAAAAAGTGAAATGTGCCCCTATGAAGTATTTCTTTTTTTTTGTGAATTGTAACATTGAAATAGTGAATATGATTTTCTTTTTCTTTTATAACTGTCCCAATAATTTTTAGGGAATAAAGATGAATATAAATTTTTTAAAAAAATTATATTTAACTTTTAGGGATTATACCTATTATTTTGTACAATTAATTGTAAATTTAAAAAATATATCAGTTGTTTGTAGAATTGACGTATGTAATTGACATGAAAGTTTTAATATAAGTATTAAAATTGTATAATTTAATTATGATTTTCAGTGTAATTTATTATAACTTAAAAAAATAAGTTAAATGATAGGGGAATTGACCTCCGCATTACCTAGAGAGACATTACATTACCTGAAGACGTCCACCCGACGGTATGCGGACCAGGTACTGGCGCCAGACCCTCACTCCTATTTACTGTTTTTTTCCCTCCCGCTTCCATCTCTCCTGGACTTCCTCCTTCTTTTTATTCGGCCAATTCCCGGTCTCTGTATCTTTATCCTCCTTTTTCCCTCCCATTGCTCCCCTCCCTCCTGCCCTCCGCCTGCAGCCTACGTAATTACGATCAATTTGAACCTTCTCCCTCGGACCTGATGAGGTTTGATGACGGAATTACTTCTGGAGCGTGGTATATGTAAAAATAGACCGCTCCTTTGGTGTAATTATTATATATTTGTTGGGGGATAGAGAGAGAGCCGTAAAATATTAACTTAATTACTCTAATGGGATAATGCAGTGGTTAAGATTATCGTCGGCTATGCTGTATAGAATTTTATGAGGTAAATTGATGAAGTTGACCACTTGAAACTTAACATAAAAAGTACATTAATGTAGCTGGCTTAAATCTTAGCGGGAGAACTTGGTTAGTGTATTTAATCCAAAAATTACCGCTTATCATCTTAGTTTCAGACCATCAGACAATACTATTGGTCTTTCATAATCTTATATTGGTCTTTTATTTCCTTAGTTGATGAGGCGGAAACAAACTTAGATTCAAACGTTTTGCATGCACGAATTAATCTCGTTATTGAATTATAATATTTTTGGGTCGAGATTTTTAAATGGAATAAATATTATGATAGAACTATTTATGTACCATTCCGAATCGATTTTCAAAATAAAATTGGTATGAATAGTTTTAGATTTTCTTTATCTTAAAATCTTATTCTCTCATTTTCCTGATGTGCTAAGGCTGATAGCGACGATTAACTATTGTTGATTTATAAGTTCAATGTTATAGTTCATAACTTAAAAAAAATTATTTAAATTATTGCTCCAAAATATGTTATAATGATCGTTTATCCAGAGCAGTCCAAATCGTAGTAGGGAGAATAAGGGCAGTTCTCAATCCATCGTGCAGCCGGCGCCTTCTGGTACCTAAGCCCTAATCAGTCCTGTCCCGACCACCCTGTCTGGCAGTCTGTTACCCTGGCATGGGATGGGGGAGTTCATTCTGGTCTCGGTAATGGTTGTAAACCCTGTCTCAGCAGATTCTATTAAATCTTGACCCGATTTAATTAGTATCAAATGAGTTTTTGATCAATTTTTTAAATGTAAATTGTATTAAAATAGAATTTTCCTTTACATCTTCCATGTGTTTTATAATTATTTTTTAAAGTCTCTTTTTCATTTAAGTGTATTTATATTTTCAAAAATTATTTGAATTTTTAAAATTAAATATTTTTTTCATGATTTGATTTTTCTGTCTTAGGAATGGTCCTCCCTGTTTCATTCAATATAGTTTTAAAAGTTAAAAAAAAAATTAATAAACTTGCAAAATAAAAAAAATGTCAGAAAACTAAAATATAAACAGCAAAGCCACCCCAGTCTCACCAAAACTAAATAGAAGTTAAAAACTATAAATGAGATAAAAAATTATTATAAAAATAGAGAATATAACCCAATAGTTACATTATTTTTGGTAGACCGCCTAGCTTAAATTTAATTGAATAACAGTTATATTAAAATATGCCACTTTAGGTGTCATTAAGATTATAGATCACAAAATCATGTTAATATTCACCAAGTAGTACATTTCGTCTAAATGAACGCGATTTTCATTCATGACGCTATCTGAATTGATGAAGCCAGGATTAGCTGACTCAGCAGGGTGAAATCTTAAATTTTTATTTTTATTGCATTTCCAAACTATACTACAATATTAATTTTTTCTGGTATCTTTGATCTTTCTCATCATCTGTTGTGAATGTTGAAAATTTTTTTCGTATTCATTGACGAAAATGCCCTCAAATCTCACATTTCCAACTTTTTAAGTTCTAAGATTAAGGGTCAAAGCGGATGACCACCCCTTTCACTTCGATGGCGACGTCACTGGGTACTCATTAAATATCAAGAATGATTTGTTTGTTGCATTTTTAAGGGAGTATGCTCTTTATTATAAAAACCTTAATGTCCTAACTTGGTAGACGATCTAGTTAATAGGAACTTTTATTGAAGAAATATTAATTTTTATTTTGTACCTGGATCGCATATCCTTTATTTGGAAGTACTTAGTATCGTGCCAAATTGCCCCTTGGACAGGAGATAGGTGATTAGGACGTGGCGATGGTTTTTGTCCTGAAGGTATTGTTTGAGCGCGGCCTGAGCGGCAGTCGATACCTGGGCGCCGGGTAGTCGGCACACCTATACTCTCTCCCGCTCCTTCCTCTAGTCTCTAGTTCACACTGTCTGCACAATCACTATTTGTCCAATAATTATGTGCTCTTTGTTTTGTTTTTTAATCTGGAGGCTTACTCTTAAGAATGACTTCCATTCAAGTCAAAATTGATAGAAATTGTACTTAAAAATCGTTTTGAAAATGTTATCATTCCCTGAGAACGGATTAAATGAGTACAATAATGAGCCTATTAAGCCTAAAGTCAAATTTCCAAATTTAAATTCATATTCATAAGCATCTTTCCTATTTTGAGAATCTGAGTCTAATCTAATCTGGAATTTAAGATAGATTTGATTTAATAAAGACTTGATGTTCTATCTGACTCTCAGGATCCTTTAGACGTACATTTACCGATTAGGCCTCAAATTGAAGTTAGTTAATTGCACCATAGAGTAGGTTATATAGAATATTTTCATATGTGCAGATTTTCATTTTATTCGTAGAAATAAATTCAGAAAATCAAAAATTGTTCGATGTTTGGAAAAATGAAAATTAGTCTTTGAAAAACTTTATCTGTGGAACTATTTGACTTAGAGATACCTGCTAGCACTCAAATTGAAGCTAGTTAATTGCTTCACAAAGTAAGTTATAATGGTTTTCTGCGCAGAAATAGTGGTTACCTTGACATTTATCAAAAATAAATTCGCAAAATATTGATTTCTCACTATTAGGAAAAGACAAAAGCGTTAGTTTTTCAAAAACTGTGTCTCGAACGAGAACTATTGATTGTTAAAAGCTCTATTACGGCTCACATTTTAGCAAATTTATTCTACTTTTAAAAATTTGGTACTACGGGTTTTTTTTTTTTTTTTGGTGTTGATAGTTTTATAGAGATAGAGTACAGAATGAAAAATAAACCAAAATTAATTTTTTTCTTAAATATAATGAACTTGAAGTGACCTACACCTCAAATAGTTCCATACCTACTTTTCAAGGATATTTACAGAACTTTTTGTTTAGTCCAATTAATAATTGGATTTCGAGTTCAGATAGAAAATAACGAAAATTTTCGCAAAATATGATGTGTTCGTTGACCAAAATTTGATTGCGACTTATCTTACATGGTAGACGTTCATATTTCTAACATATACTTGCAGCCTAAACGATCAAAAATGATTTTTAAATTAGACAATTTTTCTAACCTGTTGTTGATGTATGATTTTCTTTTAAAACGAAAATTATGTTTAACCTTCTTAGAAAATGTAGGATGAACTAAATTTTTACGGTGTAGCAACATTCTATGTGCCTACGAATGTTTGTACATTTATTTATACAAAATTCATAAGTATGTTGTTTCATTTAATTATTTTAAATGTAGTGGTTGTATTATGTATGGAATCAACTTGAGGAATTACTGATACAGTTTATTCTGCAAATTATTACGTTTTGGGCATTTACTGCCAACAAATTTATATTTTTTATTAATGTATTCACTTATGCAATTCAATTCGCAAGGTTTGAATTTTTTTTGTTTACGGAAAATTCTCTTTTTGTGTGCGTTTTACATTTGAGAGCAATTGCATACTGATCCGAATCTTGAACAATGGATATCTGACCAGACGAACAAGAGGAAGTTTACATGACAAAGAACCTAACCAAACAATACCGGGGTTTGGTTGCCTCTTCATCCCCTGTTTATGTGGGGCGTAAATAGTGGGAACCCACAGCTCCAGAAATACACGAGATCTATTGTTGCCCATCCTGAATCTGCTTGTATTCTGGTCAGCTATGTCTGAATTGAGGTCTCCTATGTCAGAATGGGATTTATGTGATGACTTTAAAACTTGTCCGGTTAAATTTATTAAAGAAATAGACTTTGACAAACTGATAGGCCTTAGAAGGAAAATTTCCATCATTATTTCTTTCAGTACTAAACAGTTATTATAGCTTATATCGTTTCAGGAATGATGTAATGGGCTATGTATGTATATAGCCATGATGCTAGAATGACACCTTCACTAAAAAAAAAAATGTTGATAACTGAAAATTCTCTACAAATCATATTCGTAATCCGTGGTTTATTATCATTGATTTTCGACCCGTGTTCGGTTCAATTGCTCTCTTCTAATTTTAGTCTTTTCTGACTGATTACAATTGAAGTATTATTTTATCTTTTTTTTTTTTACTTTATCTTACGTTAAAAATGTTGTGTATTTTAAATTAACGGTACGGTCAATTTATGGTTTTATGATAATACATTTTTCTTTTTAGGCTCCGATTATATTCAACTACTTTGTACCCTATATTAATACGCTATTAACAAATGGTTTATTTACTTTCAAAGAAAAAAGAATTTTTTTTTTAATCGCCTTTGTACTGCATTTATATGACCAAATTTATTTAACTATTATTTCTTATTTCATTCAATGGTGGAAAATCGCATTAAAATAGCTGAAACTGATGCAAACGAATGTTTAAATTAATTGCAAGTGGTTTACAATGAAATAGCGCGATTTCAGTAAACATTTTGTGGGAAGAATGAGTCACAGCATAGAAGGTGCTACCGGCATATAGTTGGGGTGAATTGTGCAATTTGCCACCCCTGGTGTGTTCCTGTGACAAAGTGATTTCATGGGTCGTTATCTCTATTAATCCAAATTGTTTACAGTTATTTATGTTATTTTTGCTATTTACATTTCCTTTTTTACCTTAATAAAAGTGTTTCCCTATGTTTATTTTGATATTTTTGTAAAAATATATTGAGCATTTAATAAATATTCGCATTAATTGTAATTTAATCTGTTTCACTCCAGGTCTAGTAGGAGTATAAGGATTAATTATATATTTAATTTTTTTGTTTTAATGTGTTATGTTGTTGAAATATATGCCTTGAAGACTGTAAATCTTCGTTCTACTGGGTTGTATTCGTTCTTTGCAAAAGTGATAATAATAAACCAAAAAAAATTAATTTTATATTTTTTAAAATAATAAAATAATTTTTCGCTCTGGCTGCAAATGTTAATTAAGTGCTGAAAAAACAACCTATCTCTATCCAAATATGGTTAAGAGCGATTTAAAGTCGTTCCTACACTTAATTAAAACATTTTTTAATTTTTATTTTAAATTATATGAAATTACTTAAATAAATTTAAGTTTACCTTATATTAAAATACATATCACTCATGTATCAAGTTTTCTGTTACATTTATAAATGCCCACTTAACCGGCCATACTTCGGACCAGTCTAGGATCCTTTTTTAAAATGAAATGGAAATTTTTTAAGAGTTGGAAAAATTAGTTATAGGGTCCAAGTACGATTTTATCCCCTAAATTTAACCCTGATGATGTTTTAATTCGATGATCACTTCAACCATCGTTGGCTCAAGTACATTAATTTAGGTTTCTGTAGCCCCACTTCTAACCACATCGCCGATTTATTTGTTTACATTTGAACTTGAAAAAAAAAGCTATCAGTAAATAAATACCGGGACTAAGTTGAGACGCCAGTGAGGCGGACAATAAGCTGAGCGTGTAGAAATGATTCAATCCGATCGGAATCCCAATTGACCCATTGCCAAGAAGTTAATAATATTATGATGAGAGATGACAATAGTTCTGTATAGGTGCATAATTGGTGCATTATTTAACGTAATAGCCGGCTAAATAAATAATATATAAGGCGGTCGCTGGGCAGGAGCCGATGCATCAAAGGCTATAACGCCGGTGGTTACTGCTTCATGGTTATAATGCTACCGCCTAGCCTGTGTATGACAGTCCACCATTGCGCTTGTTACAAGTATAATCTGGTTCTATTTATCGATAAATTAATAAGATGCAACAGTGCATGAGCCATTAATGCATATAAATGGTTTCCTCGATGCGTTGGGTGAAATTTCACATTTTCAGCTAATTGCCTTAACCACTGGCTCGGCTATGCCCCGAGGCGTAACAGATGGCTTGAAAGTTGATTCGGGAACCGGATGCGGTATTGGAAAATTTTCGCATCTTCTACGCAGACGGACTTTTCGAGGAAATCTAATTTCTTTTCAACGATGGAATGCAGATTCCTAGCCACGAAGACACCACTCCTTGCGATCCTTTTAAGGCATGCTTCTGTAAAACCAGATTGTTCAATTGATCTCTCAGCGTCACTGGAATCACGGTGGTGCGATAGGAGGAAAAATTAAAAGGAAGAGTGGATGCGTTTCCTGCACGACGCCACTTGTTTCGTTGACGAATCGTGAGGAAATCCCGGTGTGCAGTGCATTTTGATGAAAATTTAAGTTTCATGCGTTCAATTAATTTATTCTTCAGGCATAATTCAATTCCTCTTTATAACGCAGCTTGGTATGCCGATCTACTCTAAGCGAAGTTAGCGTCCAAAGTTATTTAGTGAAAGGTTAATGACACAGAATACTTGTTAATCTTGAAACTGATAATTTTGTTTAAATTGATTTTTAATTTTTATTTGTGATCGATTATAATAGAAGAGTTAATTTTTTTTATTATTATTTCCAGTTGAATCTAATTTAGGGAAATATTCTGTATATCATCATTATATAATATACCATTAGATTGAAGAAAAAAATTGAATGCAAATTTATTTAAATGCTAAATATTTATTTAGTGAAATTTATATTTTACTTAAATTCAAAACTGTAATAACAACTTCGGTCCAAATCCCAATCCGCTAATTTCTGAGAGCATTGTAGTTTATATATGTTTCCGGAATTAGGACTAATTTCTAATTTTAATGTGTCATTTAATGATTTTAAAAATTTAATTAGTCGCATATAGCGTTAGAACTTTTTCGCATTGCGGTGATACCCACTTTGGTTTTGTGCCGATCGTATTGCATTGTGTAGTTGTATGATATATACTAGAACTATGTATACCTTTTTTTTTTTTTTTAATTAGTTTCTCATCTACAATAATTTGCTTCAAAGCTGCGGCACGGCAGACATGACGTAAATTCGGTTTATATACTTCAAAATTATTTTGAATTAATCAATTTATAAATTGTTATATATAATAATTTCTGCGAAAAACCAAATAAAAACTTTGCATAATATATATTTATAGTCACATCTCCCGAACTTGGCTTTCGCCAATAAGCTAGTAACGACGGCTCGAAAGACAGATAGCTCCGATTAAATGGTCCGTTTCGAATCATCTGACACCGGGGACATAACACAGTTGCAACTGCCTTTATAATTACACTGCTGGCAGGGATTTCGCCATTGCACCTAATTTATTGCTCACTGAAACGGAAGGTAAATTAAATGCACAAAGCTATACCCTTGTGCTAAATCGCTCTTCGCTTCTTCCTCATGATGGGAAATCAAATATCTTACCTATGAGTAATTTTTGGACAGAATAATTTTCCTAAAATTGAATCCACTTAAAATCTTCTAATAAATCTACTTATTCGTAAGCATTGGCTCTGTTATCTTGATGATTGATTCCTGGAATGATGAGTAAATTCCGAATAGTATTTAATCGCTTAGATATCACCAGAATATAAATTTATCGGAATAAGTTATTTATTATACGGAGGAAATACTTTTTTTTTTTTAAATGTTTTTGAAAGAAATCAATCTATTACTTTGATATTTTTACTAATACCGAAGATTCTATAATCTTATACATATGTTCAGTTGTGGGTCTTATTCTGTAGTATTTATTGTATCGTGATAAGGAAAAGTGCATAGAAAGTTCATGCCTTACCAGATCAGGCGAGATTTACAGTAATTTTCAATAGAATTTTATCTTAACATTCCCATCGAAAGTAATTCGCAAATGAGACGTTCCAAGTTGTGGGCATCAAAAATTAATCATGTATTAAGAATTTATACAAGCTCCTTAATTATTTAAATATTACTAATGATAGTAATATATGTATATATTTATAGCCAATGCTTTTACCAACTACCAAGCATTCCTTTCTTCGCTTTAACTAAATCGATACCAATGTTTTAGACATATTGATACCGGTCTCTTAATAATAAATAGGAACATTCGAAAGGGATAGAAACAGTACAACCTTTTAGGAAACCATGACATTTAATAATAACCTAAAATTTTTCGACTTTATTGTATGAAATGGTTGTTACATTCCTATCTTACAGTATTGAAATAACCGTAAATCGATACCGTGGTTCTGATCTCGTCTCGTTCAAACATCGTATAGGTTGAGATCCGAAACCTACCTAGTTATAAAGTAAATAATCCATTAACTTGTAAATATTATGTTTTTTTTTTGTTTTTTTTAGTTTTTTACTATTCCCGTAATTTATTCTCTACCTTCTTGGGCCCCTTATCTCATCAGTAGAGCCGAATTCCAGAGCCTACACCAGGAAGGCGGGCAACATGTGGTTCTAGGAACGGCGAAGTGTTCTCCCCATGTTTCCTGCCGGTGGCGCCTTAACGCGGCATACTAAGGGCGTTCCGAAATGGCCAATAGGTGTACACCGGATGGTGTATGTACAACACCTACGTTGTCTGAATAGGCAATGGTCGAATGGAGGGCATCGGTTGGCGGCTCTTTGGTGAGGAGTCGTCGACCTCACCAAGAATGGTCTTCTCACAATAACTTCTAAATTTTAATTCTTTTAGTAATATGGTTTGTCTCTCAGCGAGATTGTTCATTTTATTTGGTACTAATCAGTCGTCCAATACTCCCTACTAAGTTTATAATTCATAATTATCTTTTCACTTGTCAATGTTGTTCAAATAAATAAATTCACTGTAGTGTTCCACTCTATTCCGTTGAAGCTTATATATATAGGAAATAGTTTATTAAATTTTCTTGTAAAAATTAAAAAAAAACAAAAAAAACAACCACGTTGAGGGAACACTTCGTTAAAAAATGCATACTCTGGCAGAATGCATTTTTGTCTAATGGCAGAATGAAATATGTCTAAAATAAATGTCTTAAGATTATAAAAGGAAAATATGAAAACTGGACTCTCAACACTATCATATCAAAATTAATTAAAAAGCCGTCAATTGAAGCACACAATATTTCCTCCCTAATCATATTAAATACAAGCATCAAGCAAACTGATTTGTCAATTGCTTAAATTAGCGTTCAAGGAGTCATCTCTAGAGGATCATCATATCAAAAACTTTAGTGTTGTTCTCTATAAAAAAAACAAAACATTAAATTTTCCGTTTAGTTTTTTAAAAAAAGGTTTTTTCGCACATTTTTGATTATTTGGTATTCAAATATAATTAGTGTATAACAAAATAACCTATTGTTAAATAAAGTACACTATACTAGAAGCCGTGATTGACTCCGGACGAATATAGCCCGAATGCACTCAGGGTAATCTATTTTCGTTTTCAAGTATCTCAAATTTCACTAAAATAGATGTGGCGCCTCACCACGAATAGACGCCGGCTTTACATGACTTCTCTCAGGGTCCTTGCTTTACTTCCTGAAATTATCTAGAAATAATTATATTTGTAATTAATTACTAATAGTCAATAGTTTTATTCTATAGATATAACTTATTTAATTAGTTAATTTTATAATTTTTTCTTAGGAATATACAAATGTTGAGGAATAATAAAATGCATTAACTTTCTTTGTTATGCATTTTTACCATTTTATGAAATAATATATTAAATTAATTTATTGTATTTCGTATTAATCACTTTTTTATATATTTTTTTTTAATTAATAAAATATTTGTAACCAAAGTGTTTTAATTATTCGTATTGCATCATAAGGCAATCAGTGTATTTGGCTTACTCTCAGTTGACTGTCAGCTCTTCTGAAATCCGTTGAATTTTTCGTGGGCGTTTTGGCTCTCTCGACTTGAGAAAGGTTCAACGTTGTGTTAAATAAAAACTTTATGGATTTTTAAACGTTGTTTTAAGGGGCATAAACTTTTTTGAATGCCATTTAATAGCATAATTTGTCGTATGACTTTAAATGCCAAGCTTCAAGATTTTTTTTTTAAATTTATTTTCTTTGTTATTTTTGCTGCAGCTCTTCATGTATAACGCATACCTTGATAAGTTGGATGTTATTTTTTAAATTTGACATCTCTTTAGCGGTAGTTAATTGCTGTTTAGGTTCAAAACTAGCAGGTCCTCAAATTCCATAACGATATCAAAGTTTCGAAATTAAAATGTATCAGACTGTTTCAAGTAATAAATTTGGCTTAGAGATTCTATGATGGTTATGTTATGTTATTTTTTAAGAGTTTTTTCCTTTACCTAGTAACCATGATGCTACCTTGATGTCCTGTAACGTCAATATGGGTCCTATAACTTCTGTTCTGAAGGTCTTGAGTTCCGAAATTCCAATTTATTAGTTTTTTATTACCTACGATCATATGATTATGTTTATTTAGCGGTGGCACATTGTGACCGTACGACCTGCTGGTAGACTTCTAAGGCGGGAGAACAAACATTCCTTATCAGTGATGTCCTTGGCGCCGTCACTTATCAAGCATAATCACTGGGACGGCTCGCACGTACTCGCTCCCTGGTATTTTTTTATTAGATTTTTTTAAATATATATTCTTATGAATCTTGTATCACTTATTTTTCATTATTATTATCATAAATAATTATGTTATTTTTTCAAGCAGCCAAAATCCTATATATTTTTACTTATATCATATTTTAAGCAGCGGGATGCAGCCACCTCTAAGAATATATATTATAGACATTGCATTTACTTGTTTTGGAATCTACTTATTACAAAAAATATTTTAAAATTCAGTCTCTAAATGAAAAAAAAATCAGCTAAGTGGCTCTATATATCTAAAATGCTATATTTTTTTCAATGAAACTTTTGATGGATGTAAGAATTTAATTTGGCTCCCAAGAGTCATAAAATTGAGGGATAAAAATGTAACTTTAAAAAAAAAATTATTTTAATTTTGTATTTTATAAATTATGAAACTTATTTTGGGATCACTCCCCTGATGATTTTTCAATTTTTTTTCCATTAATCGTGCCATGATATATACTTTCCGAAATACTTCTTCCCAGAAATTTTTATTTTACCATTAGCTAAAATAGTCATAGAACGTATTTTGCTTAGCTTCTTATCATTCTACTGACAAAAAAATGGATTGGGTAAAATCATTGGATTGTAAAAATTAACACAAAGGGTTGTTATTAATAAGTGTTCTACATTCTGTATAATATTTAGAAATTTGGACTTATTCTCTTTTTTTCTTAAACAAATGTTTTAGAGGACGTACCATGTATTTTTAACATATTAAGGTTCCAAGCTGCAACCTGTTCTCTAACCTATTTTCTGACTGCTTTTTTCGCCTTTCTAGAACGTACGTTTACTCTTTTGGTAACGTCCGAATTTTAGATTCCTCCGTTTACACTTTGCTGTAAAATTAATTTTTCTCGGTAGGGTGATGGAAAGAAACTCTGCTAAAGAGATAAAACAGATTGCGATCCAAATGTATGCCGGGGTTGAACTATTGGGTAAGTGGTGTTTTTTTCTTGGCATCGAAGTGTTTTCTGTAGGCCGCTTAGGAGATAAGGCGGGCCACTTACCTCGCAACCTTTTTAGCACAGGCAATATCCTTTTACAGATGGGTCTCTGCCGGCTCTTTTTATTTATCGTGTGCTAGGATTCCGATCCGTGGAACCACTCGATAATACCTCATTAAGAGAAGGGAGGGTTTCGAAGTGTATCTTAAGTGTCTCTGGGATGAGTAGGACTGATGGATGAATCTGTCATGTTGGAAAGTATTTACGGCACATTGAAAAATGGAAAAAAAAGAAATAATATTTTTAAAAAAATAGCAATATATAAATTACAATATGATGCACTCTCGAAACAAATGATGCATAATTGAATCTTCGAGCGGGGTGGCTTGGTTATGCGATGAGTAAAGTAAAGCCTTGCTTACGTTGCACTTGTCGCTAAGAATGAGCAATGTACGCAGTAAACTAAAAATTGTTCTGCCTATTACATCAAGCTTATTTGTCCTTGGTTATTCTGTTTTTTAATTGTTTCAATTAAATATGGTATTAGAATTGTTTTGAAAACCTATATATAATAGAAATTAAAAAAAAAAAAATTAGGAAATTATAAATTCATATTATTAAATAATAGTAAATTTTTATGTCTCCTTTATTTAATATGTCTGGAAAATAAATATGTATTTATATATTGATTGTATAATAAATAACTTCCCGGTTCAAAAAGCCTGATTTGTAAGCAAATGTTTTATTATTGCAGAGCTAAATCAAATCTAGTGCATTGAATTTTATCAATTCTCGGAACTAGAAGCGATACATATCTCCTCAGTTGCGTAATATTTCTCAGCTGTTAGTTAATTGTTTATAATTAAATATTACGGGTTCGAAATTTATCTATTCATATTTATATTTATGAGAGTACAGATTGTTTTAAGAACTTTTTCTAACATGTATTATGTTTAAACCCTACGATTACTATGATTATTTACAATTCCTCTTTCCCTTATTGATTTTTTTTTAGTAAATAATTATTGTATATATTGGATATAAAAGTGTACATAATTGCTGAAAATTTTTATCACTAACTAAAATATAAAAATCATACTTTAACAACACTAACACAAACCTACTTACCTACAGAATCGAGCACACGAACCGTTATATGGAGACTCAGAAGAAAACATTAAACAAAACAATACAAGGTCACCTTGACCCTCTAATACTAGACTTGTCTTAACGTTAATCATCAACAAGTTGTGAATTTATTCTATACATTTATAAATATAATCATTAATATTAAATAAAAATAAAAAATTGTAGAAGTAATGAAGATATTTTTTGCTTCGAAAGTGAAATGTTATGAATTGTGAACTTGATTTTTAAAAATATTCCAAGAATTAATTAATACTTGTAACTAATACTAGATGATTTTAGCAAATAATTTAAAATTGAAGCATTTATTCCAGACGAGGATTATCAAAAGCTGCCGAAGTCGCCCAGACATATTTCGGTCAGGGTGTATTTTTATTGCGTGGGTGCTGAGATATTTTTAGTTACCTCCTGTCCCTCAGTGAGTCAGCGATGCTGTTCAGAAAGCTTTCCTATCTTTTTTTTGTTTTTCTATCTCTCTCCTTAAGTACATTCCCTTTTTACTTCGTCTCTTTTTTTTCCGATAAATTTATTTACTTCTATCATTTGAGGATGAAGTCGATGTGTAATAATTTTCAAGGCATTCCTCACAGTGAAAGATAAAAAAACTGGTTGAATATACGCTGAGTTAAATATTAAAATGAATAAATTTTATTCGAAGAATTATCGATATGTTTAAATAAAAAAAGAGCATTGTCTCTTCTGATATGAAAATAATATTGTTTTCAGTGTCAACTTTGTTAGCTACTTTTTCCTAAATATAGAGAATATTTCGTAACGTAAAATGTTGTATAACTTATTTTATTATTTTTTTTTAATGAAAAATAAATCTAATTTCGTACCTAAAAGATTTATTTAATTTTTTTTTGTCGCGTAACCACATTTTATCATGGTTTTGTTTGTGTGGTGAAATGTTCTTTGATAAGCTAATGGTCTTGAAATTAAAAAAAAAAAACTTTTTCCTGAATAGCAGGGACGTTTAAACTCCTCTTTAACCTCTCTTATATTTTCATTTTATCTCATTCATTAATTTATTAATTGACTTTAATATTTTACCTTATGAGTTATCTCAGTTCTATAATCAGCACATAGAAATAGTAATATTACAAATTTGCTTATATACACGCTACTTCTTTTTTTTTACTTAACCTCTTCAGTTTGGTGTGCCTCATCTCCAATCTCTGGCAATTCTCTGTTTTCTTTTGTTATTTCTCTCAAAACAATTATACATGTTATTACAACTACTTTGTATTAATAATCCTCGTATAGTGTAGTGGTAGTTCAATTGTTAAATGCCTCTGCTTCTAATGGATTTGAACACCTATAGGCAAGCGAAATGTATTAAGATATCCCTACATTCCTATTTCATGGTTCACATGTGGAGAGAGATATCAGGTCAAGAAAACACATTCTGTAGTTGTTTATTTATTTTTACTAATTTTCGTTAAATCTGCCAGTTCGTAACTTTCAAAAATAATTTTTATGTGTGGTTTTTAGATTTTGATAAAATAACTTTCGTTTTATAAGAAAGGTTAAAAGGTTAATGCACCACGGTTTTATCTCTTTGAATATATACCTCTGCAAGATCTACATATTCAATTGCTATTTAAAATAAGCAGTTATCATTTTCCAATTAGTGGTCAGTATAAATCTTAGTTGTTTTGATTTAGATCTATGAGAGATTAGTTTTAATTTTATAATTATTCTTGGACTTTTTCGATTGCAATTGGTTGCATGTGATATCAATGCACCTTAAGAAGTGATAACGGTTTAACTCGCTTTAAAATATAATATATAACCATTTGTGACAAAGTTGAGGGCTGCCGGCTTGCATTCGATCTTGTTGTAATGCCGCTATTTCCAAGAATTCTTAAAACCCATAGATTGGTACTATTGGCTAAGAGTAGCTAGCACATGCGAGGCGTGATATGTGCGTAAAATGTGGATTTGATGGTGTTTACGTGGGGCGGCTGGGACTCTATTTATAGATTGGCGCCTCCCGCCTCGCAGCCTCCACGCTTAGGAGCTACTCTCAGCTCTCTTAATACATTCCATCTTTGGCTTTCCTTTTCTCTACGTCTTATGGTCGGTCATTGCCCTCTAGTTCTTCCTCTTCTCTCTTGCGACTTACTGTATACGTACTAGGTGGGGTTGAATGGAATGGTCGGGCAATCTGTCTTCAAGAAAGTGGAAGGAATAAAGTGGAACCACTGATTCGCTGTTAACGTTTATTTTTATAAAAATCAGTCTCGGACTATTTTGAATTGAAGTGAACAATCTATTCTACCTTGATATCGGAATTCTGCTCAATAACTGATTCATATGTTTCATCCTTGTTACTCAGTGGCCCAGGAAAAATGAGTGGTAGCTCATTATACTGCTTTGATCAGTCATGGAAAAACTCTCTGCTGTGAGTGAAGCACTGTTATCAGTACACTCGGTTTTAACTCTGAATTATTCAGTCTAATTTATATTTTTATTTTTTTTTAATACTTTAGTAGTATTATATCATAATAGCCTTCTTTCAAATCAATAGAATTTAATGTGGAAATTTGAATTTGAAGATGATCCACCGGTCCACCAAGCTGTACACACGAATGTGCATTGCTCCTTGTGAGTACTAATGTGTGGGAAATTAATTACTATTTCCAATTTACTGGACTATATACCTCGCCTAGGTTCGAGAACGATCATACATTCATTGAGTTGTATCAGCTTTTTATATTGTTCTTAATCTCCATTTGCAAATTGTTCCTGACCCTCTGTCGCTCCTTTACCTCTATGCGGGAGCCTCCTCGATATATATTGACTTCTGTACATATCAATGCCCCGAAATTTCACCATCGGTTGTTAATGGCTGTGTGGACGTGATCGGACCGGACGGATGTTTACTCTTGCAGCCTGTTTACAAATCGCGCCGACAGAGCACGCCGCCGTCTGGCGCCTCCCCCCTCCACGCTCCTGTAAATTGCACGTCCTTTCTTTAAAATGAAAACAACGCTCTTCTACTGTTGAATTCCAATCGCCTAGCCCGTGAGGGTTATGGGCGAATTCGACTTAATTTTATTCGGTAGACGAACGCCGGTTCCCATCTGCATTCTAAAACGAATGTGTCTTCGGTTAACAAGTTATGCTATGCATTGTTTAGGTTGTCTCGCTCCCTCCGACATGGCTTGGAAATGAAGTCCCCTTTCCACATAAGCTGGAAATACGTGCCTTCCCGGCATTCTTCGGTATCGTTTGAAGATTTTAAAAGAACTGGAGTAGTATGCTGCTTCCCTCTCGTTTGAGATTAATGGGCTGGTCCCGAAATAGTAAGGGCATCTGCACGACTCTATCCCCTCTCCTTCCTTATAAGCAAATATAAAAGATTATTTCATTTACTTTTTTAGGAAACTTAATGGGATTCAGGGATTTATTTAGTTATTATCTGGCTCATTAATGTATATTATGTGCTCCGCCAACCATCGCTTTAGGTCTCAAACTTCAGTTCTTTGAACAAATTTGTCTTCTTCATTCAGTCCAGATCCATATTCTGTTGCTAATTAAATGAGAATTATTTACATTGCCTTCTTAACTGTTATTTCGATGAAAATAACTGCATATATCTATCCAGTACTTATTTAATATCTTATTAGTTCTAAGACCATAAGATTGTGTAAATTCGAATTATTAATTGATTAGATTTTGGGCTTCTTTGAATCTTAGTACCTAAATTATGTTATCTAATTTTTAACTTCAATTTCACCGAGTAATTTAAAAGGTTTTGTAACATTAAGTACACATTTCAACAGAGATTATATTTTTTAAAATTTCTTTATCGCCTAATTAGAAGATACAGTTAATCAAAAATGATAAAGGCTCGGCATCTCGGATAATGAGCTGCCTCTAATCCAATCAGTCTTCTTGGAATAGCGCAGTGGCTCCTACACCGACCTAGTTTCGTACTCGCTCATCTGTCCGGTCATGCGCTCACATTTCTCAATTTTTTTTTGTGAAATCTAGAAAAAAAATATATAAAATTGAGTTTTGATGTTTAAGATACCGATTGCAATTTTCATCATAGCAATCCCAATATTTTGATTTAAGTATTCATAAACAGATTTATTAGGCGTATATTTTTCACTTTCCTTTTGAATTTGTAAACTTTTAAAACGATTCTTTGATTAATTTAATTTAATTTTTTATCAATTTTTTTTGTTAGCGACTGTGTTTATTTTTTTAGAAATGATGAAATAATTTAATTTGACTATTCATAAATTGGGGAGTTTTCTATCATAAGTATTTTTATAAACTTTTTTTGGTATCAAAATTTGCAATAAAATTTTATTTTATTTAACTGAAATGCTCCTATAATAATTTATCAATTGTTACTTTCCAAAAGTGTATATATCTACTTTTGGCAGAAAACGTCCGTGTTGTTTTTCTGTGAACTTCGACAGTTCATTTTCTCGGACAGAAATTTAGAAAAAAAATATGGTTTCTATAATTTTTAAAACCTATCATAAGATGAGGTTGTAAAACAATACAAGTTACATAGATTTACTAGTATTATTTGCCTTTATGTAACTTAATGCGTTTCGAGTGCTCAGGGGTCTTAGCTGTAAGACGTTTTCATACTGAAAGAAGTGAAAAAATTCTAATTTTTTTATTTTTATAATGCTACCATACTTGACCGTGTATCATACATACAGTTTATGTGAGACGTTGCATTCCACAACCAAGGGCAATTTCCAATTTTTAGTAGTTTTTTTTTCGTTAATATTTTTCATATTACATTGTCGTGAGGTGAAAGTATTTATTCTAAAGTAAGTGTGATTGAAAAACATCCTTTCACTTCATGATGATCTAAACCACGAACCTGTGAAATAAATGTAAAAAATTGGAAGATATACTTGAATGGTTTTGGAATGCTATACTTCACTAGCTTATTGGATCAAATATAATTTTTTTAAATATTAATATGTTTCGATTCACTCAAATTTTATAGCTAATTGTGCTTTGGCTATATCTATGCCAGAATTTTTTTTTTGAGGAGTGGAAAAAACTAAGTCTATTAAGATATCGGTAATAATGATTAAAATATTTCAATTATTCCTTTTGATTGGTAAAGAATAAAAATGAATGAATGATGATGTTTAGAATAGAAATTTTTAATTTCAATTTCAATGGTTTTTCATCTGTTATTAATTATAAAAATTAATAACAGGTCCTTTTATTCCTTTTTTTGTTTTTAATTTGCATATTTATTCTTCTTCTTAGAGTTCTATTTCTATCAAATTTTTATGTGATGACTTCTGTATATTCTTCTCATTTATGTGAATATTTCAACTCAAACTCATGGTCGATTGAGAGCCTTCTGATCTCAGTAATGTCTATTTATTTAAGCCTGTGTACTTGTGATAGAAGGATGGAAGGTTACAGACCAGGAAGGAGACCTGGCAAACGGATATGGCCGATAAAAATTTCATCTGAAATACCAAGGGTAGCTGCCCGGCGCCTCGCAAGGACACCGTCTGCACTTGCGTCTGTGTACTCTTCAGGCTAGCGTGTTCTTAGCTGATATTCCAGGAAAAGGACTTCTTCCTTTACTATTTCCTAATTTAGTTTATTCGTAATTTTCCAATCAATTTCTCGTTCGAATAATTAAAAATGGATTACATGCAAATACTTATAAAGTATATTTACTTTTGATCCTTTTTATTCCAGTACGTCAGATATTGCGAAGTAAAATGTGTAGGAAATGTCCTCAAGGACGACACTGGGCAAGTATAATTGGATGGGTGATTTATTTAGAAGAATGTCGATGTGGTTTCGAATCTTGATTTATTTTCCTTGTTTCTTCATCGACGAAAACGTCAGGTTTAGATATGCCAAGTATATGACGTTGCACACATAACTTTGAAGTTGCAGTAAATGTTATTAATTATTTATTTTTATTTATTATAACTGTAGAACTGTGATTTATATAGCGATCATTCATACTAGGTGCAGTTCCTCATTCAGGACTGTAACGTTTTCCGCGGAATGTTTTCTATCCTATCACCTTCCTCCCAAGGCTGCAGGTATATTTATACACGTTATATATACATTTACGTATCGGAATGGCATTGTAGATGAGGAGCTAGCGTATTGTGAACTTGTCCTTTACGAGCCCTGTGCACTCCGGCGTTGGCAACCTTCCGGAGCAGACAGGCGCCTGTTCAATCTTTTTCACCCAAACTGCGGCCATTTCAATTTAAATAGATCGGTGGCGCCGTGGCGGAGGAGTGGTCAGGACTACGCTTATAAATAATTCTTAAGTAGCATGAAAAAAGTTGACCAAGAAGGTTGAGCTGGCGGAGGAAAAAAAGAGAGGCAGTGAAACGGAGAGGCCTATCTCGTTTCCATACCGGTCATATTTCTCGGCTTTCATCCACTTCTCAAAGAGAGTTTTATTAGTATTCAGTAATACGCTAGGAGTAATCTTTAGTATGGTACTCTCGAGGGATATGTTTAAAATTCTATTTTGTTCTAATTTTTTTTTTTTCATAACTATACTTTATAAGGAAATACGATAAAAAAAAAAAAAAGAATATAAAAATGCTTTTAAACTTTTTTCAGCAACACCCTTATTCTGTTCATAAGTTAAAAATAAAAGTCCAAATATAAATAAAATATTAACATTGACATATTTATTGAAGTTTTCAAGCTGATAGCCCTAAGCCTCCCTAAACTGAGTTAACATTTTTCAAATTCATCTTTAGGACAAGACTTATGAATTCCTTTTATTTAATATTTGCATTAAGCTATTGATTTTCATCGAATGCAGTCGAAAAATCTATTAGATTTTACTCTGCTTTGGATCTTACCTTCTGGATATTTTGGAAACTTATTTTTTTTACTTGAGTTTCTGAATCTCAATAATTTTTAATTTAGATTGGATGTTGTTTTTATTTTATAATATGGTTTACCTACGAATTGTATACTAATTATTCCTAAATTGAATAGACGTCCATTGGCTTTTCTCTGAATAGTTTCCAGAATTTGAGGCGGTTTTGGTATCGTAAGGAAAAACATTTCTTTAAAAATTATAATATATTTACAACATTTTAGATCGACACAGTTCTTTCACTAACACTTTTTTTCATATTAGATTTGAGGAACTACCCAGGAAGGGCATTAAAAGTCGTAAGAGATTCTTGAATGCTCTTCATCATAATACTTCGACCATCATTATCTTATACTATTTAATCCCCATCCCTTGAGTTATTTTTATTTTCTTCAAATTGCTTCATTTGACTACGATTTCTTTTGCTGTTTTGTGATTTTTCTTTACGGTTTTTAATAAAATATTTCTCATTAATACACATTTATCACCTTACCCCATTGTGATTTATGGTAGACTCTGTTTTAATACATTTATTTTTCTAATTCATTGTCCTCATGAAGATAATACTTTTCTACTGTTTCTAAATCTAATTATAGTTTTTATTTAAAAAAAAGAAAAAAAAAAGGAACTACAAGAATACACGATAATTATTCCGGCTGCAAAATGGCCGATTGCTCCTTGAATTTATAAATCTAGTGACTACGAATACATAACATTTATATTTATGTAGTCTGTAAGATAATCCATTCGGCGCCGACCTATTTAGATCTGTGTATCCTACGTTGGCCCTTGCGTCACCGGAGGTCTCTCTATCCGTCTTCGTCAGGAGTTGCAACCGGCGATTCTATATTTATGGGCTTTGCGGTTATCAAGTGGCGCCAGTTTGAGAGTGCATTTTTATTACTTGGGAGTCCTTTATACATTTACTTATCTTAAAATGAGTTATATAATTTTATTTTCTTGTTTCGTCATTCTCAATTTTACAGAACCTTCTAGAATGGAAATTTTAGTTCGTGTTTCACTTACTCTTAAAATTGGGAATTAGAATATAATTATATTTATATATTTCGAAATAGAAATTTGTAATTAATTAAACGATTCTGAATTAATAAAAATTGTTCTAGATCTCTTCAAAAGGTGTTTAATCTTAATTTACGAAGTTTATATAGAATTAATTTTTTAAATGTCTATTTTTAATTAAAAATGTTTTTACAAACCTTCATGATTGAAAAATATGATTAGATAGTGTTACATAAAAACAACACCACAAATTCATTTAGAAATTTAATCATTTCATTGCTCAGTACTTACTAATGTTTTATATTTAAAAACATTGAATGTAGACAATATTTGAAAGTAAAATCTATTTTAAATTAATTAAAAATAAATTTTATTATGAAGAAGGAAGTTTTTTTTTTTCAAGTTCTAAATTAGTTTCTTTGTAATTAAAGACATTAATGAATAATGTAATTGAATTACGAATTACAAATGTATAAACCAAAAAATAATAATAATAATAGCTGAATTGAATATATCTTTATTCTTATTCCTATTTTCGATTTTCAAATTCTAAATACTTCCAAAATTTCAAGTTTATAAAATTTAAACATGAAGGAGTATTTAAAATATTCTTCCTAGCAAATATCTCTTTTTTTCCTCTAAAAATATCACATTATCTTCTTCCACTCATGTCTACAGTTATTACAATTTGTCACGTACGAACAATAAACGAAGGGTTTAACTGTAAAATTCATAATGTCTACTTTAGGAAATTTTATTTTCGGTGTGAAAAATCTGTAATTTCAATTAAGGTTTCTAATCTTTAATTCTTTAATTCATACGAAAATCTTTTTTAAAAACCTTGTATTGAACTTTGATCTTTACTATAAAATTTATTAAAATGGATAATGCAAGTTTTTCGGCCAGGGCCTTCAAATAATAGTGGGAGTGATTTTCGTTTACATATAGTTTAGTGTACATAAGGTTTAAATAAAATACTAAAAAAAAAAAATTAAGAAATATACATTGCTGGTTCAATTGAACCACTTTTAGAAAAACAAAAATCCAACGCATCATTCTGGTTATATATCGATAGGATTCTCATAAGTCAGAAATTTTTTATTGATATTCTAATTAAAGTTAGTTGGAATGGGTTGTGTCATAGGATTTCTGTAAATATTTGAAATTACGGTTCCTCTTAATGTTTTAATAAGGTCACTATCCGAGCTATCCACTCGGATTACGGATTATTCTTCTCTTTATAATTAAATTTATTAATAATTAATATTAATAAAATTTAATGACCAATATTAATTACTAAAGTAGAGCTAATATAATAAGAAAGAGATACTTTGGCCAAGATGGACCCCCTCCACCTCGGCGCTAGTTACGTAAGTAGCGATAAGGTGGCGCCTCCAGCTGGCCTTGCGTTGAGGTTCAGGGACCCTTCGTAACCTCCCTTCCAAGCCTTCTTCAAATATTTTATTTTACTTAATTTGTTCATCTACTAATTAATGGAATATTAATTAATTCATCATTCGATTAAAAAATGTATTTTTCGTCAAGAGGATTATCATTCAAATTGAGAGTTGTTTCATTGATAAAACTCAGATTCAGTGTATCATATTTCGAAATATTGTCTAACCTTGAGATAATTGTTTTCGTTGCTGATTAATTTTTTTTTTCATTACTATTAATTGATTTAAATAAATTTAGCGTAATGTGCCGAGTTGGGTTTTCATATTGGTTTTATTAGTTGATAATAAAGATTTTGAGAAAGAGACGATCAGTGTGGCGTTTAAAAAGGTACAAAAATAGTAATAATTAATCGTTAATCAAATTTTTTAAATATATTTATTTGTTTCCTTATTCAACAAATTTATTAAATATTTAATATTATAAATATTAATATTTTAATCATCACTCGGTGGATTCTTATCCTTTCTGTTTATTTTATATTTACGGGATCTCTAAAATTACGAAAAACGTATTGTATACCTACAAGTAAATACCGAAATTTTAATAATAAAGAGTTTTCAATTTTTAAAAAATACTTTTAAAAGTGTATAAGTTGCTAGAAAAAAAAATCATTTGTGGAAATTTTTTTTCTGAGAATATTAAAATCAATCTGAAGTTGGATTATGAAATAATATCATATGTTCTTGTAATTCTGCAATTCATAGCAAATATTGAAAAATTTCGGCGAAGATCAGAATCGATATTATCTCGTATATCATCTTTATGATAGTAATAATTAAAAGCAAATAGTTTCAAGTGATTTAATAAAAATTCTAAATAATTTTTTTATCTTAGGATTGTCATGGGTAACCCCCAAAAGTTCATCACGAAAAATTCTCCTTACCGAAACCCAGGAATACATTTTATATATTAGTTTTCTGTTTTTTTAAAAATTTTTGTACGTATAATTTAAATAAAAATATACAATATTTTTATATATTTAATGTTTTTAGTTGAAAATGCTTGATATAATTTACTATTATTGAGTAATTAATTTTTTTTTACCTGAATATTCCACTATTAATTATACGAATTCAAGATTTTGTTTTTGTTTATAAAATCTTTAAATTCCATTTATGAAAAAAAAAATGTTTATAGTCCATGCAAAATTTATATTTGAATTATTGTTATAGAACATTATGTATTCATAAATATTTTGCCATTATAAATATTTGAATTTTTTTTATTTATATATTACATGTAAGTGTATGTTTGTTTATCATTTCAAGCCATTGATTTTTTTTATTTTCTTACAAAAAACAGATGAATCACTTTTTAACGGACTAAAATTATTTCAACTCATGATTATCTTGTACCAAAATTGTTTATTTAGAAAATAAAAAATTGGTTATTGGATATTGCTGATTTCAGTATTATTTTATTATATATTATAATAATTCATAATTTATTTTTTATATTTGCCTATATTAAAAACGTTTTCTAATAATTTATCTATAAATAAATATTGGTATTGCTTCTAAAAAAAATATTTTACATTACTGGATATAATTGCAGGTTGTTGGTATCTGCATTCTCTGATGAGACCTCGAATATTTGTTGTTGAATGCAAATAATGCTCATTAAATCAAGAGTACTAAAAACATATAATTAAATTTATGCTTATCAAAATTAGAATAATAAAAGAGGAGTAAAGAAGACGCCACCTAAATCGCATATAATTTTATGCATCTGTTAAACGTTGGCGGAAATGCTCCCACTTGGATTTAATGAGGAGACGCCGCAAAGCCGCCTCCTCAGACGCCATCTACCCACTTTTAATGTCACTTGCATTCTTCTGAGAAAAAAAATTATACCGACATTATTTTCTTATTGTTTTCAATGTCGTATTTACATGTCATTTCTTATTTTTTCTATTTTGTTATTTAATCGAAAACAATCCTTTAACAACAATCTACCTTGTTGAAAATCATAGTTTTAGTTAATTAATACTTTTATTATTTGATTTTATAGTACAAATCAAGACAAATAATTGATATCTTTTTAACCGTAGACAGAGTTTGGTCATATTGTAAAAACACCCATAATCAAAAAATGTTTAATCTTTATGTTAATTATATAACAGTTACTATGTATGTGTTTATGAAATAAAAAAAAAAAAATTAAAGGCTTAATAACTCGAAGGTTCAATATGTAATTATAGCATATATATAAAGATAATATTATAATATAATATAAAAATGAGTATATGTTATGATAATATATGTATATATATTTGTGAGTAATTGTAATTTCTAATCAATTTACAATTTTTGTAAAGGGTAACAATCGTGCTTACTGGTAGTTGAAACATTTTTAAAAATAAACTATGATTTTTCCATTTTATTAATTATCAATTTTTCAAAAGAGATACAAAAAGTTATTTAATAATGTACATCCTGTTATTTTAAAAACCATTTGTGTTTGCATTTTCTTTTTATTAATCATTGCATGTCTTCAATGTTTTCTTGGTCGGTATGATTCGATCTGGTTCCCATGAACGTCCCTACAAGTTATTGGATTGGGCTAAATTTATTCAAAACAATTTTGACTGGAAGACTGGAGAATGTTCCCTGAACTTTTCCAATAACATTTTGCACTAAACACTGTAAATAGCTTTTATAATACATTTTGTCTATTGTAACCTCTTTTACCTCGATTTTCGTTTTTTTAGTTCAAAAGTTGAACTTTCGGAATTTTTAAAGTAGGGGATAACAATCCCATATCCTCCCCTATACCGACGTTGGAGATGTGAAAAATTTAGCTGTAGTTAAAACGAGTGCTAAAATTTCTCTGAATATGACCCTTATTTATGGATGAACCATTGATAAATAAATATTGTTTCCATAGCAATATTAGTTTCAACTATTGCTAATTTTTGCCCGTCTCTGATCGACGTCTGCTAAGGGACTTTCAAAACCATATTAATTTGACCCGTCTCAGACCCCCTTCCAAGTTTTACTTCTCCAATTAATTTCCCTTGTGAACATAATCCAGGTCTGACCCTTTATCGAAGAGCCATCCACCGCAGGATGAAGAGGACATGTGCTGACACGGCGCCGGGCAGGTGGTGGGCAACAGCTGGCGGCGACTAGGCGCCACCTTCCGCCCTTCAATTCGGCTATCATTTGTTTGCCATCACCTGGTCCCTCCATACTGAGGCTCTTCAACAAGTTGCTTGTTATCAACTTAATTACTGGATGGGAAAAGGTTTAGCTTCGGTTAGGGTTCTCATAATTCTCATGGATAAACTGAAAAGGAATCCGGCCCTGCTATTAGGGAAATAAAAGTTACGTCTGGGGTGTCTGGATATGCTGCGTATATCTTTATTACCGTTCTCATAAACGTTTTTATGCCATGTTATATATCAATTAAAATTAATGCTAATAATATCTTAGTTTTCCATTCCTTCGTTACTCGTAGTTTACGGCGAGAATTTCGAAATATCTTGATTGTTAACATTTTTTAATAGCTATACATATTAACTAATTTAAAATGTTTGGTTATAATTATTATTATAAAAAAAATCAGTCCCACTGCTCATTCAAGTTCCAGTAGACAGGTAAATACGACCTTACTGTTTGGTAGAGAATATGGTTACAGCCTTGTCACTTACTGTCAGTGGCTCATTGTCTGTCTGTCAGTTTATTTCGGTCTGCAATTATTTATTATTTTATTATGATATAAAAATAAAATTTGTATAAAACACTTTATTCTGTGGCAAACATTCTATATTACATCATACAAAATCTTTATGCAATTTTATTGTTCTTTGATTCTTTTTTTTTTTTGTAAGAAATCTTATGAGTGATTTTGGTATATTTTAATTTGATTTTGATTTTCTTGGTCGTCCGAACGGGTGGTGTGTTTTATCGAAACATTCTATTGAAATACAGCAGAATCTGTACAAGGTTATCAGGGATCAAATTGGTTTATGTTAGATAAACTTGTTTTTCTCTAAACTTGAGCAGCTGTGTTTACGAATCGGGATCTTCATTTCTCTATGACTACCGGGGTTAATGAGTAATCGACCTGCTCATATATTTGTTCACATTAGCCTTAAATTTTTTAAAGTTTTACTTTGAATTAGCGGCAATTAGATATATATTCTATTATCTGTAAAAAGTAATAAACCTCTTGAAGAAGTGATTCATATCCGTTTCGGAATGACTTCCGTTGTGGAAAATTTGGGAATGAGTTGTCAAACTGACCGATTGCATATAAAGATTTTTTTTAATTTAAAAAAAAAAATTTAAATATTTTTACTAAGTTCATATTATAAATTAAGTAAAAATATTAAAGTTTTGGCCCAACACCAAATCATAATGACAAAATCTAACTTTGAATTTGATAATATGGTAGGTTCTGTAAACAATGTTGAGTGACTGATTTCATTAATTTTTACTTTAATTTTAAAACTGTTTAAGCAGGTTAAATTTTAATTGTGATGTGATGCTGATTTGAATAAATTTATAAATTAATTTTGTCGAGAAAAACTCAAATTAAACAAACATGATTCTATTTTGTCCAGTTGAAACCGTCCATATTTTCTAAAAAAACAATCAAACATTTATCTCGATTGATGTTTTAATAAAAACATTTTTTGTTTTGTTACTCTTTAGTTATTTCATGTTTTGTTAATTTGTTCATAATTCTAATTTTCGTATTATAACTGGTTTACCCTTGTATATTAGCTTTAGGTAATCAGTTAATTAATTAAGTAATAATCAATTAGTGGCCTGAATCAAAGGGATTGTGGGACATATGAGCTGTTGCCTAATCTCGTATGTAAGCAATGGTTTTGGGCGCCGCTTTGGCCATTGTCTTTGCAGCACTTTGTACTTCGCCGCCGCTGACAGGCCACGGGGAAGAACCGGGTTATGGGGCCATTTCCGCCTCGTTGGTCTCGTTGGATTCTTTGTCTATGAGAGCATAGTAACTTATTAATTGCTAATAAAATTATTCATTAGTGCCAAAAGATCTTATTTATTTCTTGCTTCAATTAAATCAAATAAATCATTTTGTAGGAATATGTGTTAAAGTAAGAAGTTTCGTTTCTATAAATTATCGTAAGTATGTCAGGATGAACGATAACAGAGGAAGTGACACGTCCCAGAGTCCTTGGTTCAGAACATTTTTGGTTTGAATCCCACCTGAATCAGTCGACATTTATTTTGCGTTAACCTCAGGAATGAATCTTGACATTCCCACTCTGTACCTATATAGTTTTTCAAAGGAATTTATCAGACAATAAAAAGAATTTATTTTATAAGGACGCTAAAAAAACCTCTAATTTTATTAAATCTAGAATTAACAGTATAAAAATGAATCTGTTACTAGTATAGAATAACATTTTCTATTATTCAATAAATAGCTGTTATTCATTTGTCTTATTCCACGGATTTATGTTTTACTCTTATTAAGGCAAAAAAAATGATACTGCACCAAAGATTAATAAAAATATAAAACCAGAAAGGAAAATTTGTAATAAACTTGTATTTAATTTCATACAATCAAGAAATTACAAATCTGAAAAAAAAAACCTCTGTATTCTTGAGATTAAAGACTTAAATGTGACTTTATATCTTTATTGTTCACATTATACTGCTTTATAACTATAAATAATTCACATACAACTTTATGACATCATTCATGCTTCCTCTAGTGAACACAAGACAGGAGTGACCCCTTAAAGTAGTATTAAAGAAAGAATAGTGTAATTTATTTATTAAGTGTTGTAATATATATTTAATTTGAAGAAATATGGGCTTATAAGTGTAAATTTTACTGTAAACATAACCATAGTATCAAGGCTATATCGCGAGTATAGTTGAATTATGAACAAATCATTAGGCACAAAACGTAGACACACAAACAGAAGACATACGGAATGTGAAACCGTAACGTTGATGAGAGAATATTGTTTAAATTTGGTCTCGTCTAGGAATTCGATTGTGACGCACTAGGATTTTCTTTAATTCTCTATCTCAAAATCATCACAGTGGATTATTAATTAAGTAAATTGTTCAGATGATATAAAGGTTATGATTGCAAATTTACCATTTGTCTAAGAGCATGTCAAAAAGTAGGATCTCAAAAATCATATTTTAATCGACTCCTATACACTTATAGAAGAGAAATATAAATTGATAAAAAAAAAAAAAAATAGTATTAAAATTTAACGAAATAATGGACTTGGAGCAATACTTCTCAACTTGAAATCGGGCTAACATTTGTAACAATAGAAAAAATTGCTGTTTGTGATCACTGGCAAAATGTCAAGGTTTTTGAATTCAAAATGACTACTGTTGTCAAGCTGCTAAGGAATCTTGAATTCATAGCCAGCTAAGGATCCAAACAATTCTTTTTTTAGGCCTAATCGATATATTGCATAATATTTTTATCATGTGAGTACATTATATCATCAACTTGAACTTACATTTTACATCGTCTAAGTGCTTAATACATTAAAACATATCGAAGGGCATTTGCTAGAAGTTTTGTATCTAATTTTAATCCATAAACAATTTGTATAGAAAACAATTTTACGTACATATGAATACTTCTGATTTCCTTAAAAATCATTAGAAAGTAAAATTCTAAATTCTTATATTTTCCTGATCAGTTTATTTATTTGTTTATTTATTATATTTGCAAAAAATAACAATAAGTAAATTATTGAAAGATTTTTTTTATCATTACAACTATATAAACGAAAATTTTATATATATGTATAATTATTATTATTATTATTATTATTATATATTTTTCTTATCGCAAGAATAATGGGCATGGTCAGATCTTCTATTTTAGCCTAGTTTTCTTTTTAGTGTTAATTCAAAAAATATCTGTACTAGTTTTTAACTGCATTTAAAAAAATAATTTTTGATATTTCTTAACCCAAGAAAATATTATTAAGAATAAGCAATTATTTTCTGTACAGGTTTGTTAAATTAAACCCAGTTATGCAGTAAGGAACAATTCAAAAGATTTTTGAAATTTCAATTTCATCTTGCAACATGAACTCAAGGTACAGCTATTGTATTGTATATAGATAGAAACTTAGGTTTTTATTGCGAAATAGAAAAAAAATCGATATAGCTTTTATAGCACCTACCCAAAAAAAAAAGAATGTTGGTTGATTCCTTATTAGATGTGTGGGTTCAATTATCGAACGTTTAAAACTAAGAACTATGGATTATATGATATTTTTATTCAATAAAAAAAACCTTTAAGTTAATTTGCTTGGTATTAAAAGCCAAAAACGATATATTATACCCATACCTAAGGAAATAGACCCCAAGACAATGTAGGGGGCATCCCTAGATACCCAGGTTATCCCACCCTCGATATATCTTCATGCCCCTTTATTCATTCCACTTAACAAATTAAACTTGGATATATATTAGAGGCATCTATCTGAGCGGGCGAATACATTTTAGTGTCAGATCAAACGACCACGGACCTATTTAATCCTTGCTTTAAATCTAGCAATGTCGTTCCGCCTTGAAGTATAGTAGTTACAGCGAGGATCTAACAAGAGTAAAGAATCCCTAAACAACGCATTCGTCAACTTCAGTTGCGGTTATTTAGGACACAAATCGCTTATCATTGTAACTTAAACCGTTTTATTAATATCAACGGAAAAGGATTATTAATTATGGCTAAATTGTTTCTGTAGCAATATTTCTTGCAATGTTTTTAAAAATAGAGATTTAGGAGATTAGATGTCGTTCAATTTACATTCAATATTTTATTATATAAGTTAAACGTATACTCTAAAATAATTATATTTGAAATGTTGATGCTGATAGTAGGATTGAAAATTGAAATACCAATGACTAGTTTTCATAGAGGAATTCAAATTGATTTCCACAAGTCTCTCAGTTTTAAGTTATTATAGATTAGTCGTTTTATCATCAAGGATGAAACCAGCTTAAAAGAAAATATTGTGACGAAATTCTGATTAAAGTTCATCTTTACTTTTATAGTATTTGTTCTGCTTATAAAACAACCCTACTTACCGAAATTCAGTTCATTTGACCCCCTCTGGATCTGAGTTATATAAAGCGGAAAAAAACAAGAGATAAATACTAAATTTTTTCTCCATAACTAACTAAAGCTCTAATCCTCCACAGATCATCCTCTACATCATCAATCCATCGGAGCCTCCTCTCCACCAACCTCCTGGTATGTCCTATAATAGTCGATTCAGGTTTCCAAAAATCCTTGAAAAAAAGGCTAAACTGTGATGATTCCTTTGTGTAACAGGTATAAAATGTATCACCACACTCCTCCAATGATTTCCAATACATTTCCACAGTCTTTTTCTTTTTCAGAAAAAAAAACGACTAAAAAATAAACAAGCAGTTTGTAATTCTTCAGCGTGAGGTATTAATAGCTATTAAAACAAAAAATGGCTAGTATAAATTTACTGTATAAATCTGTTTTGTGCTAATCCTTTCCCGGTTTATAGTTATACAAATTGTATATAATATCGGTTATATGCTATTATTCTGCATAAAAACCTGTGAACTAATTAAATTTTGTATTATATTGATAAAACGGACCTAATTTTGATATTTATTCAGTTTTTTAAACTAATAAATGTTATTTTGTTTTATTAAAACTATTTTGCAGGTTTATCAGTTTTTGAATCCATAGTAATGGTTTTTAATACCAAAAACTTTTTTATTCCTTTGTTGTGATTAGGTAATTAATAAAATAAAAGCTTTGTCTTGAAGATCCTTGAAGTTGAGTAAAATTGTTTATTTGTAAAAATCTATTCGGATTCTTAATATTGATTAAGAATATTGCAAAACTACTAAATATTGTAACTTAGACATCAATCACTCCGCATTTGTATTTTTTTTGTGTACATTTATTTTTCCAATATCAGTATCACTTCTCCTCCTCCCAGATGAGGAACCTACCACCAGACCCCACAACCTTCGTTCCTCAGGAAGACGAATCCAAGGACCCCCTGCGAAGATCGGCCTCAAGAAGTAAATCAGACTAAGGAAGCCGAAGAACCGGAGTGGGGCACTGTTTACATATAGGGAAGGGAGGGAGAGCTCTGAGATCAGGGCTATATTTAGCGTTGGGTCGGCGCCGTACTCCTCTACGGCGGGCGTCGCCTGTCCGGGGGTCGGGCTGGTAGGGGGTACGGCGATATATAGCCTGAGGGCGAGTAATCATCCCGCTAAAGTATAATAGGATATTGTCTATCATGTCTTAAAGGGGGTCGGTCCCTGTAATTGTAGCTGTCATATAGGAACCCCAACATTAAGAAAAGAAAACAAACTTATCTAACGGATAATCAATAGAATAATATTTATTATTTGATCTAATTAATAAATTTATTTACTATCTGTTCGTGAATTTCTCTTGCAGATGGCATTAGCATAAAGTTTATTTTATATATAGACATTTAACTACTAACTAACAACTAGATAAAAATAATTGGTAATAAAAATTAAGAGATAATACAGCTTTAATAAAATACATAAATTACATTCTGTAAACTAAATCTCTTAGAGTATTGCTCTTACAAAGATGCAGTTAATTAATTCAGATATAGTCAATTAATTAATTAAAGGTGAAAATATAAACTGATTCTCCTTTTTTTAAGTTAATTGATTAAAATTTACCACTCTATTTACAAAAATACAATTAATAAATATAAAGTTAGATTAATTTAACCCGGCTATTACTAATAGAAATTAAATAAAGTTTGAAATATGGCTTATTAGCTATAAAAATCCATTTAGTGATTATTCTTTTGAAACATGCGATTTAACTGATTTAAAAAAAAAAACAATACAAATATTTTAGGTAAATCAATTAATTAAGAATTTGATAGTAAACTTCAAATGCGGCTGGTTTTGAAAATCACGTTTTTAGAATAAACTGCTTATATCAATGAAATTGAATTTCTGTTTAATGTTATTTTTTACAATTATTTTCTTTCTTTTTCTTTTTTTATATTCTTTCTTTTTCATTTTTAGAATAACGTTGTAGACGTCTTTAGAGACATTAATAAATTACTTCTGAATTGAATTCTACTCATTTTCCTTTATGTCTGCGTGTGTGTATTACCAATCTGTACTGTAGTTTTATTGAAATGTATAGATAAGACAAAAGTAATGAATGTTGAACCATGCAAATATTACACAAGTTAAACTTGTAAGATGATACTTCTAAACTTGTAATAACTTCCTAATATATACATCATGCATTAGGAAAGTATGATTTTTTTTTTTTTTTTGATCAGATCGAACGTTACTTAAGTGATAAAAAAAAGTTTATCTGTCAATCTTATACAAAAATGACTAAATAATTATTCCTGTTAGATTACATGTTTATTACTCTTTTAACATATATTACTATTTTTTTTAATTATACCTATATTTAACAAACAACAAGTATTTAAAGGAGAGCTGTTATCCTCCCGTATACTGCTATTCCCCCCAGTCTCTCCCTTACCCCCCCACCAGGCGGGATCCGAAGAAAGCAGCCGGCGGATTAGCCCGACCTTGACCGGGTGGAAGCGCCTCTTCGGCCGCTAGTTCTGCCATTACCCAAATATACCTCAGTTTTTATATCACTGTCATCATATAATAATCTATTGCTATCATAGTACTAATATTTAAAAAAATTAATTAATATAAAAGAAGGACTGCATTAAAAGTAAGTAATATATAATATATGATATGCTTCGTTAAGCTCAATCATAACTGTTCTACTTTAAAAAAAATCATTCAAATTTTATTTGTTATGTATTTTACTATTATTCTTATTATATAGAAAACACGAGCTTAAATTCCTCTAGAAAATATATATTAAAAAATTATTTTAGTCAACGCTTAGAAATTTTTTTGGCATAAGCTAGCCTAACTCCTCCGTAATTTGGCAGCTTCATGAATGACAAGTCACCGGCATTTCCTTTATTTTTTTTTCTCTTCTTGGACCTCTTTTTCTCATCTAGTATTTTCCCACTGTCCAACGTTTATCATATTTTTCAATACAATAGTAAATAAAAATTATACTAGTTTTGAAAAAAGTAAGTTTTTTATTTGTAATTATTTAAAAGGAACCTCGTGAGAAATTAATTAGCAATTTTTTTAACCATTGAAATAAAGTAAGCTTATGTGATAAAAATAAAATCATAAAATATTAAAAAAAGCTAAAACTATTCAAAAATGTTGAAATTCTTTAATACAAAAACTAATAAGATTTTAGAACGTTTATTAAATTATTAAAAGAAAAAAAAAACATTGTTTAGATCTATGAAGTCTAAAAATATATAATTTTCTCAAAGGTAATTGTCAATTTTATCAGATTTTAAGTATTCTCTCTGTTGATTTAATCTTTTTAGTGTTCTTTGTTTTATTTTATTGATCACTCATCCAGCGACATTTCAACAGATCTGCTGGATTCTGTCGTTTTCTTGCAGTGCCTGAAATTTTTTAAAAATATATAATGTTCTCCAGTTGATATTTTCCTCAACCTACGTTGCTGAATACCACACGCGTGGCATTTCAGTGCCTCTAGCCTATATGATAATTCTTATATACAAAGACCCGTTTCTTGGCGACACATTGCCACTTACAGACCTGATAGACGATGACAGAAGATATAGGAAGACATAATCTAAATATGTAAAGTTGACGGTAGGATTTGAAAGTGAGAGGAGCTGAGCGGGGACAGACGGACCGACTGGTGGTGGGGAGATGGCGCCAGTGCTCCCGGCGCCACACCGTTTTAGACGGCCCCACTCGAAATATCACCGCACAAACCAGTGGTCGCCAATGTTCTTACCTCTTGGTGGCATGGCGTCTTCTTCTTCGGTCCTCAGCTTCCTGGATGTCTGTCCAGTCCGTCTTGTAATAATTTCCATTATTGCCTTCGCTGACCTCTTTCAGTCCTCACTTCGCTGTATAAGAGACGGATGTTTTCTCTTCCTAAAAACAACAAGACAAAAAACTATTCAATTCGAACTGAATCCGCTAACCCAATTTTGATTTACAAATTTTTTTATTATCTTCAGTTACAGTATTTAAATTTAAATTTTAAAAAATGTACTTAAACCCTTACCTATTTTACAAACTGTTTATAACAAAAATACAAGTAATTTAGTCTTTCATAATTTTTATTCAATCGATAAAACATCATAAAAACCAATTTTTAGAACAGATATCATGACTAGTCAAATAAAAAGGGTCATCAATTTGAAATGTTTGTTCAAAGCCTATATGCGTAGGGAAAAGAGGATTTAGAATTGGCATTAAACTTTAAATTATTTTGAACGATTGCATATCGTGTGTTGTAAGGGGAGATAATTTTAAACAATATGCCTAACGTCATCCAGTTGCTGAAGAAATCCACCAATAGTACCCGATAAAACCAACAGAGCTGCGCCACCGTCCTAAGACCAATTTCGTATTAATGTTAATCAATGATTAAAACATGGAATATCAATAAATGACATACTTTTAAGAGTAATTTATTATTTTTTTTTTAGGCAGGGTACAATTTTTTTTTTTATATAGGAAAAAAAATGTATCCGAACCATGTTGTAAAATATTTAAAAAATCGATGAAGGATACAGGCGTTTTGCCTCAAGACCGATTATTTTTAAAACTGAAGTTATTTTGTATTTTTAAATTCCTTCGTGGTAAATAGGCTCTGATGAGCCGAATTTGGGAAAATCGTAAAGATTTGTTTAATTTTTACTTTTATCCCTGTTTTCATTAATCTTAACAATTTAATTCATTACAAAAATTCACATGAATACTAAATTTTTGATCATTAAAAAAATGTGCATTACTTATAATCCAACTAAATTCAATTTTTGACTGAGTCTGTAAAAATCCTTTTTTGCAAGAAGCATTGGTTTGGAAACTTGATTTTTCAATTATGAGGCTACTTATTTATTTGAGCAATATTTGTCTTAATTCATTATAAATATTTTATTCTACCATAATATATGTAATAATGAGGTGAAAACAGAGAATTTGTAGTATTTCATATATTTTATTCCTTTTTTTTCTTTTTTTAATGAAATTTAAAATCCATTCATCTGTTTGTTACATCAATACTTAATATTTATTTATTTATTTTTAGATGAAAAATTGTAATAAATTATTTTTATGTCTGAGTAATTTTCCTCCTTTTTTTTTTTTTTTTTTATTTTATATGTAAATAAAAATGAATGAAAATGCATTTTTATAAATCACTGAGTAAAAATTTTTATTTTCGATTGACAAATTAATTTTTTGTTTGTTTTCTCAATGACAGTAGAAAATAACTTTTTTCGTTTAGATATTCTTGTTTTATTTATTCTATTCTTTATTACTATTTCTTTCACAAAATACATTATCAGTTGTTTTAAAATGTTAAATAAAATATTATTGTAGTTCATACAGTACAATATTTCTGTAATTTCACTAATCTTTAATAACAGCATTATAATTATAATTTATTTATTAAACCCTTTTATAGCCTAGAGGCATAGAGAAAGGGTTGTCATAATTAGTAAAATAACTAAAATAAAATAAGTAAAACGAAAAAATTAAAATCTTGCTGTACAAAGGAAAATAAAACACTTTTAACTTAAATTTAGTTCCTGTGTGTATAGTATTCATAGTTTAAGATTGTATTTCAGATAAAATAAAATAAATTTATACGTAAAAGTAAAGATCTCAGATTTTTTTTTTAAATTTCATAACGTTTGTTTTATAAGTACTACGATCCAGTAATCGTCTTATTGGACGCAATAAACTTTCTTTAGTATAGTACATTTTATTAGTAGTTATTAGTTTATGATGTATTAATGATTTCATCTTTACACCCCGCCTTGGCAACCCACCCAGCCTCTAGATAAACCCAGTTGCACACTCCCCCGACAGGCTGTGACAGTTGCATAGCCTGTCGTGCAGCAGTAATTTATCGCAGTGCCCTCGGAGGCCCAAGGTCGGCCGGCAAGGTCATATACTTGACTCCCGCCTGTGGTGCTTGATGCCCCTTAGGATTCCTGGCATAGTATGGGAACACCGCCAACTCCTGGCAGGGCTGTAGTTCGGAGTAGTTCATCCGTCGTCTGAAGGAAGGAGCTGAGATATCTCTCGAGGAGAAGGATTTGACGTATCGAATGGGGGGGGGGGGGATATGAAACATGGGAAGGGTATCCTGTAAAACTGCTCGAAATGAGCGATGTTATGAGATCTAAGCTCCATAAAAATAAATTGCCACAAATGATACAATAAAATGTTTTTATTTGAAGTACATTATCCATTCTTATTATTCTTGCTTCTACTTAGCTGTTTGAACATACAGCTTAGACTCTACTAAACAAAGTCCAATCGAAATCCTCCAAAGATAAAAACACCTCTCTAGTTTGTTGTCATATATATATTCTCGATAACTACGAGGAAAAAAGTAAAGGCTGTTTGTTAAAATAATTATACATTTTAATTTTCCTAATATATTTGGCTTTAAACGGGATATTATTACTATTTTCCAAACTGGGTAAATATTTATGCTTTTCAATTAAATTCAATTTAATTTAAATAATAAAATTCTTTCATAGTTTATATATATCATTTTTTAAGTTCTTCGAGAATGTTGATTGTTTTAAATGAACAAAATTTTAAGTTTTTAGGAGTCAATTTTAAAAATTCTGTTATTTGAGCAACCCTGGAATAATACTGGCTGACAATAAAGACTAATTAATTATACATTGATACTACGAGTTTAATAAAATCTATGGAACTCTTTTTCGGTAAATTAGTATAAGATCGAAGATTTTAAGTGGGACTACCGCAAAGCCTATTTTAGTAAAAAACAAAAGTCGCTGTAACATCCCTGGCTTATGGCTATCATAAATATTTCAGTTTCTTACAAATTTTATTTTTTGAGCTAGATCATATACATTTAGGATCAATTAGGGACACTTGTTTGACTCGAGGTATCTTACTTACACATCGCAATACTACATATTTCAAATATGTTTTATTTTATTGTTAAATATTAAATTTATAAACTTCTCATACCTCATAAATATTAACTCCTCAACAACTTCCGACATTACTCTACTTTCGAGAATTTCCTCGTAAACTAAAATCCATGCTCACAGTCGGGGTTGTTAACAAGAAGACTTATCTCACTCAATTCTTCGGCGAAGTGAATCAAGCAAGGTTCCCTCCTAAGTGGTTTGATATCTACTCGCCGAGGAAGTTATTTTTAAGTCGGCGGCGCGGTCTTTACGATCGGCTGGACGTTCTGAACGAAAATAATATCTGAATAAATAAAACGAAACCATTAAAGAGTCCATTATGCTGGAAAAGATTGGGATTATCTGAAAGTAGAATGAGAGGAGGCTATAAGTGGTTTGGGCGATACGGTCGCTATGAAGGCGCCACCTATCTCCCGTGGACACTGGTAAATAGGTTATACAACACAGCGCTCTGGCCACTTCCTCTTAGTCCATCTGTCTCTATTTTCAGCTCGTGTTTCATAATTAAAACTTATCCTTCAGTAGAAATATACATCGTAATTAGATTTTATTTCACTTGTAGCTTCTGTAATATACCCCAAACAAAACAGTATTCGCAAGATGATATAAGGGTCACCTTTGAACTGTTAAAAGCCCAGAAAGGGTAATAGATATCCATATCTGCAAAATGCAATTGTAATAGAAGACCAAAGTTTTCCGGACCTTTTTTCTCATCCAAAATACCCTTAAATTAAATTAATTTTAACCATTGTAAAATTACTTTAATTATAATTATAATTACAGAATTTTTAATGTAAATATTTCTTAAATTAAGTCTTATTAGAGATTCATTGACAGTATAGATTAAGATGGACTCTCCTTACTTTGTTTATTTTATGGTCAATTTTAACAAATTAGACAACTTCGCTGTACCATTAGAATTTAGTGTTTGGACTCAGTAGGAAAAGAAGTTATTCCAACATAAATAAGTTAAATAAAAGACAAAAATGATAGTGCCCTTGATGTTGAAATGTTATAAGTTATGAATGAGTTCTAAAAAAAGGAAATTATATAGATAGTTTTCTCTGTGCCCAACTTAATAATACAGAAAATCTTCGAGTCATTAACTTATAAGAGCACATATTTGTATTTTTATTTATGTATATTTATTTTGTAAATAAATATGTGAGATAAATTCTATCAAAAGTCCGATATATTTGTTTTGCGAACATATCATAAATGTCCGATTAAATTAGCTAACACTAATTAACTAATTAGTGGTTCTCACAAAAATTAGCAAAATTATGAGTTGCCTTACAGACTAATATAGGTTTTGTTCTTTCTTTATTTTTATGATTAGGAGATTTTGTTTATTAGCTGCACTGTTTCCAATTGAATAAGGTACCATCTGAATGTAGTCGTGGATTAGGCAAACTTAACTACCTATCCCACCAACTCGTGCTGTATGCCCGGCACGATGTGATTCTCCTAATCACCGCATTGGCACACTTCTGATTGGCAGAAAGAAAGGGGCTCAAGGCAATCAGTCCTCATGATAATTCCCATTGAACGTTGGGCAGAGCACCCTTTGTATAGGAAACAAGAGGCGCCATCGGCCATTGTTGCAAAGAGGTCCTTGTGTTCTTGAATGTAGTAATGAGCTTTCACGGCTGTCTCGGGACTCATTGGCGCCAGTCTCTAACCTTACCTCGGTTTTTTTTTTTATTATTATTAAGCTGAACACAAGATGCTTCTTCGAGGCGTAGTCATCTTTTGAATCGCGAAGGTAGGTTATAGGAAGTGTAGTCGATGGTTACCCATTTTATTTCGTTCTTCCCAATCCTGATTCAGAACCGCACGATCAAGATAAACGTTGATGGATATTTTCCTACCCCTGATTCAAATTATTCTAATGTTTGAACATTACATCTGAATATTTTTTTTTGTCTTTCATCTCTTTATAATGACGAACAAAAAACGTTTTGATCCCTTTCCAGTAGGCCATCGAATTTTACATTTCTAATGATTTCTTTTTTGTTTTGTCCTGGATCTCTCACCGCTCTCAATTCTTTTTTTACTTTTTAGAGCTCATAAAATATTAAGTTTTTTCCTCTAAGTTCTGTTCTTTTTCGACATTATGATTATCTCTATTGCGTGTAGAGTGCGTAGTCTTGATTTCATCTGTCATCGATTACTTATAAAAAATGCCAGAACAAATTCTGCCTTGTTTGCTTATTGATCCTACCCCCCCTTGTTTGCCTTGCCCATAATAATATCGCGACTGTGAGAATTGCTCCTGAGGCTGAACCCCCCACATGTTGCTTCAGCAGCTGTTGCCCCTCCCCCTTATCGTCCTGACCCAGTATTATTATGTCTAGGTCTGTTCCTCCCGGTTTTCCTCCCATCTCCATTGTATATCGAACCAACGAGAAAGACCTTCAGGGTATATTATAATAATTATTTCGAGTTCTTTATTTGTGTTTGTTAAATGTTGGTTGGTCCGCAGTTATTGTACTTGTACGATACTAATTCTAATGCTCTTACAGAACATTCTCAATTTGTTTTCAACTTTACTAGATACTAGTTAGTAGTCTATGCTATTGTAATTAATAATTCTTATAAGGTCATACTAATAAATATTTGTTAATCTATGATGGAGTATTCTTGTATAACTAATTTTATTTTTGTTTTGTTTTTTAGAAGTTCACCCCGGCTGGTGCCGACTGGCCTACTGGGAGCTCTCGATGAGGGTGGGCCGACAGTTTCCCGTCCACAACCAGTCGGTCAACGTCTTCTGGCACCTTCCTCACGGGGACGGGCTGTCCCTGCGAACCCTGGCGGCCAACGAACCCCAGCCGCCTAGCGCCGTCCTCAAGGCGAGGGACAAGATCGGAAAAGGTGGGTTCTTTATCCTTCGTCTTGTCGAGGGTTTATTTTATCTTCACTGAGATCATGAATCTTATGCCAGGCCTCTTCCATAATACCAGAAAAATAACTATGTTGATAGCTCACTGGCTTACTTGACCTCTATTATTAATATTTACTTTATTAAGGTTATATGTCAAACGTGCTCTAAGTTTTAACTTTATAAAGAAAACAAACATATGAAGGGTTCAGATACGAAGGAGAACGATTTAAAATTTTATGAATGAGAGATCTATCTACCTTTGCTTGAACCAAATTTGTGCTTCATATTGGCAAATTTGAGAAGTCATCAATAGCTACTAATTAATTGTATTCAGTAATAACCTTGTCTAGACAAGGTGCTAAGAGCCATAACCATAATTTTGAGAAACAGAGCTTCTCAAAAGTTACAGATTCCTATAAAAATCATTCTCTAGATAGAACTATATCACTCAACTAGTTCCTTAATTTTTCAACGGATGGCACTGAAAGCAATTCATGGCAAATAAGGTATTAACACATTTTAAAGCAAAACAGTTTAGTTGGGAGTGTTTTTTAAGGGTAACAGCATTTTTGGAAACTTTGTTTGTTAGAATCTAGTCAATTTATTTTTAATTTGACTATTAATCTATTATCTATTATTATTGTTTATACTGGAACGTAAAGTTTTTTAGGCTCAAGTCTATAATAAAAACATTTTATTCCTAAAATTGTCTCCTGTCCTCTTTTATCTTATCTTCTAATCAACTTATATAAAAATCATTCGTATTTTTAAGGGTCCTTGCAACTTATCTAAATATTGTATACACGCTAAGATACACTTGTATGAAAAATTGTTTTAAAAACTTCTTTGAAAATAAACTAACTCCAGAGAACTAATGGTCCAAACAGAAGAACGTACATAAAAAAGCTGATGCATGAAATATGAATCAGTTCTGGTAAGAATCATAACTAAAATAGAATTTATTTAATTTGCCGATACAGTATCATGTACTTAGTTATTAGTTTTGTATCTTAGTTGTGTGGTTTCCAATCATCTGTTGATAACTGTTGTGTTACACCCCCTTAAACCTTTCCTAACTTTTGAGGGATAAAAAAAAACGTTCTTAAGTTATACCAAATTAACGTATTTTCGGTTTTGTTGCACTAGAGCCTTCGTTAAGAATTAAGGATTGATTCATTTTCTTGCACCAGTCAGATTTGATCAGAAAAAAAGATGAAAGATGTTTTTGTTATTTATTTTAGTTGAAATTTTCATCGAGGGAGCTCTCTATAAATTATAGGAATGGTGTAAATTCTAAAAAGTGCTAAAAATTATTTTTCTAAGTTGATGAATAGTTTGGAATCGTGTATGTTTCAGGTTATTTCAAACCTGAAATTATAACCATGTCAAATTTAAAAAAAATTCAGTACTATTTAAAAAAAAAATTAACGAACATTCTTTTATTCGATTTTCTAAAATCACTATTATGGATATACATTTTAGAATTGGCACTTAATGACTGAATGAAAACCTCCCAAACCTCAAAGAAATGAGAGATCCCACTCTGCAACCTGATTCAGGAATTCAGCTAAACTCTGAACACATTCTCACATTTATGCGTCATCAAAATAAACTCGATTTTTTCGGTTTTCCTTCATTTCCTCCTACGATGAAGCCCAACTTGAAAAGCTGATACACCGCAGGTGAAAATCGGGAGCTAGGTGACTATTGGGCGTACCCCAGATCAATAAGGCAACATCTGACCCAATGATAATATACTCCTTAGTACGTTGAACCCTCGATGTCTAGACGGTAGAGGGATATTCAGTTTCGAAAACAGATCTTCGAGTGCTATCCTTGGAAAGGTATTGATTTAGTTGTTGATAATTTTGTCATAATTTCTCTCCTCAACGTTACTAAATAAAATTGACTACTAATAAATTACCATTTCTAGTACTGAATCCTAACGACAAAATGGAGTTCATACCAGCCTATGGAAAATGTTATAGTTTTGGAAAAATAAAAATGTAATAGTTGGCCCCAACTCCTTAAGTTGTAAGATGTGATCTAGTAATCGCCCATTAGAATATTAACTGTTGCTATTGTGGAGGTCGGGAGGCCATGCCTTTTGCCTGCTAAATTAGCGTAATTACTAATGAACCTAATGAACCTACTGCATCTTCTCTTCACCTAGCCTTGTATTTATGCTTCTTCCAATATGTCTCCCTCCCTCTTCAACCCGATAACGATTTATTATCACATTCTGTAATTTGTCAGAAATAAATTTGCTTTTGATATACTACTTTGATTGCCAAAGGCTTTCCAGATCTCATTGAACACATCATCGTAAAAATGCCTCAAAATATCTGTTTTTTCTCACTGGTATTGAACTGAATTCGTTGATAGTTCGAACGGTAATTTTTTTGTAAATTAAATTAGAATTAGATTTTTTAAAACTTATTTACTCTACTTCTCTTCATTATACTTTGAACTTATACATTTCTTTTTATGTTTTAGGAGTTACCCTTAGTAAAGAGGACGACGGTATCTGGGCGTTCAACCGTTCGGATTCCCCCATCTTCGTGAACTCGCCGGCCCTGGACGACCCGGACTCGAGGTTCTTCTTGGTCTACCGGGTCCCGCCTGGACATTGCCTTAACATCTACAGCGGTACCCCGCGAGCTCCCCGCTGCCAGAGTGGCCCTATCGACCTCAACTCCGTGAGGATAAGCTTCGCTAAGGGTTGGGGCCCCAAGTACTCCCGCCAGGACATCACCGCCTGCCCAGTGTGGCTGGAGATCCTCATGGCCCCCTGCAGGTGACACAGCTCCCAACGACTTTGAGGAGCCCTCATCTCATCAGCTTTAAAGGGAATATTGTACTTTTTCTACGAACGTTTTGTTGCGCCAGTTCTTATTATTGCCATTTAGTTTTTTGTTTTGTTTTTTCGTTGGTAATGTCTATTTTTTCTGTTTTCTTTTTTCTTAAACGAGCTTTTTTTCCATTAGTCTTAACTGCCAATTTGTACCGATGAAACTTATAAATAAAAAAAAAATGTATACTGTTAATCTATTATCTATTGTATTAATTTATTATATTAGAAGAAGATAGTTGACTATCTGAAGTAGATTGTGGGAAGATAGTCTGAGTGGCGGTCAATAAGGTTATTGAAATAGTAGAAGAAATCTATTTATTGTTAACCAACATTTTGCCTCACTTTGCAGGGCTGTCAGATTGAAAAAAAGATGACAACTGAAATGTTTGTTAACAATAAATAGTTTTCTTCTACTATTTTGATACCTTTATTGACTGCCATCCAGTTTATCTTCCTACAATCTAATTTATTATATTCAACCCCAACAGTCCATTATTGTGCAATGAAAATTGAAGTGAATTCAGTGTGATAAAGAGTCAGATGGAAAAACGATGAAAACATTTCTATGATTTTTTCTCAAAATTTGAATATTTCAAGAAATCAGTTTTAATAAAAAAGAACGGAACCTCATTTAAAATATTAACTGATATTTTAAATGAATATTTCTGAATCAATAACATTAGTGAAGCCTATTTCATTTAAGAAAAACAAATTAAAGAATTCCTCTGACCTTTTATCAGCCCATTCATATTTGTGTTTGAACTTCAAGGTTATGTTATATTTAGGATATGGTCACAAAAAAAAAATTAAATAAAAAGGAATTGCAATAAATGAATCTCATTTTTTTTTAATATATTTTATTTGTTAGTCCTAATGTATTGTTAGATTGCCATTTCATGTAAAAACTTAGAGCAAGTATAAAGAAATTACTATGATTTAATCATGTAATTACTGATTATTTATAATTTGAATCAATTTGCTTTGTCCATCGAACAAAATATCTTTGATAGTTAACATTGGAAAATGATTATGATCTCAAATGGAGAATAATTAGGTAACAAATAAAATATAATAATAAATTATTTATTCTTTTTAATGTTGGTAGTTTAAAATGTCATGATGTTTGTGATAAAGGATAAAACTGTTTTGTTAAATATAAAAGTTGTTTCAAAGGTACACATTATTTTACATTGGCAGAATTTGTATATGTTTATTTTATACGTTTTCATTTCAATTATAAAAATAGCTCGTCCATGTGTTGGTAACCGATTAGACTGAAAAATTTGAGGACCTTTAATATTATTCATAGAGTTACCAGAAAGAAAACTTAAATATATACATTTATTCATTGTACATTATGAGTATAACAGAAATTGATATTTATATAGAAAAATTACTTATTTCCTTTAACATGCATTATTCGTTTTTTAACCTGAACTTGCACCTGTTGTTGCTGTTCAACGTATCCTAGTCTTGTAGTATAAAAATCTGGATATTAAGAGTTTGAAATGCTCAAGTGAAACTGAACTTGTAAAGATTATAAACTTAAAATTTCAGTCTTTAAACCAACCCTCTTCAGTTGCTAGTGTAGCAATATCCTTTGTTTCTTCTTTTGACTTTATATTATAATTTAAAATATTAGTGTGTCATCAGACCAGAAAAATTAGCTGCAGTGTTCTTATCTTAAAAACTGAAACAAAAGCATTTTAAATCTTTGGAAGTTGGTACAGTATGCAACAAAAAGATGTGTGGTTTAATGAGGCATTGTTAATTTTATGTAATAGCTTTAAGCAGTATTGTTTATCTTTATTTTATTTGTTTCTGTTAAGGTCACTCGGCAATAATGTGCCATTTTCAATATCAAAAGATGGACAGCATGTACCTTAAAGGAAATTTTGTTTTATTTACAAAATATATATATTATTTTCAGTAATATATGCTATTCATATATAATAGATATATATTAATTCACATTTTATTAAAATTTACTAACAGGTCTTGTAAATATTTATTCCTAATGAGAATCCAATAGTCAACTTTTCAAAGGATTCTCTTTAAATTAATCTGTTATACCCATATTTTTAAAATGTCCAATATAGTGATGTGCCTTCTTATGTAAGCTGATTCAAATATGACCCAGATAAATTTTGTATTTAAAGAAAAGTGATAACTCAGGGTGTTTGTTTAATGATTGATTCTGGAGAACATAGTCATAAAATTTATTTAGAAGAAATGGTCAATGTTACTATGCTTGAGTTCTTTTCAGTCATTAGTGCCTAAAACCCACCATGCCTTAGAATTATAGTGCATTGATTATTATTCTTCCTTTTAGTTACACACATATATGTTCATACATAGATATATATATATTAATATATCTATGTGTGTTTGTCTGAAAGAAAAATACTTGTTAACAAAAATTTCCAACAGTTACTAATTTGTTGGTCAAGAATACTAAATAGACTAGAATTGCCTTACACCTTGTTATTATATATACATAAGAGCTTATTGTAAATAAAATGTCAAAAAGGCATGAAACGTATGTACTTCTGAGAAAATTTATTTCTTTTGTATTCAAGTCATTAAATCTCTGTGTTATTCCCCTTGTTAAATCTAGTTCATTAAATGTACTTAAATTAAGTACTTTAATTTAATAAAATCTGCTAAATGTTTTAACAAATTTCATAAATTGTAAGGATTATAGACTGCCTATTAAAAAAAAATTATTGAAAATATATTTTTTCAAACAAATTCAAAAAAGAAAAAAAAAAGAAATATAAAATTTTGCCACATTTAGATGCTCGTGCCTTGTTAAATGCACTTATTATTTTTAAAATACTATTTGTACCTTGGTGATACATTTTATGCCAAATTTTTAAGCAAGTAGCAATAAATAGTAGCCTGAGTCACTAAATTATAAATTTAATAATTTTTTATCCTCACAATTAACTTAGTAAAATGTTTATGAAAAACAAAAAAAAATGAGGCATTCCAGCTACCTTAGCAAAAAAATAAATATGTGTATAAATTTAATCACAGTAATAAAAAAAATCAAGTTAACTAGTTCTACTCAACTTTGGCTCTAAATCCTATGTGTACTTATACATTCTTAGTTTGTAACAGATTATAATGTTTTTTATGTATTCATATTTATATATTTATATTGACTTCCTGGAATTTATTATTAAATGTAAGAATACCTGCTTTGTAAGTCATATTGTTGAAAAGCAAGCTTAAATTATTTTAAATTACAGACTTTATTTTTCCACAATCATCACTAATCTTTTTTATTGTTGATATTGTAAAATAACAGTTAGACTGTAACTTTGTTGATGTTATAGTATTTATTATTTTTCATTATAATATATTGTAAATATTTTTTAAAACTCGTCCAATTGAATAAAAAAACCAGGTGCCTGAGTGCCTGAATACCACATCAATGTACATATTGTAAAGATAGAGATCGTTGTATTATAGTTAAATTTAACAACAATGTAATGGCTATTTTATGTATATATAAATTACATAATGTGTAACTAAATACAGGGGAAAATATTATTTCTCATTTATATTAAATAAATTAATTAATTAATTATGTAGAAAAGTCCTTTTATTTTCACCTTCAACAGTCCTAGTATAAGTGCCATGAATTTTCAATTCTATAAAATATAGTTTTCAAACAGCAATATACTTACTGAAAATCAAAATTATGAGATCATTAATTTGTTATTTACGGAAATATGTTCACACACACATA